>NW_026708844.1:0-33229 GCF_902713425.1 Acipenser ruthenus
AAGACTTCCTGCAAACCAGATTAATTACCAGACAATACAAAGACAGACACATTTTAAAATGCCTCAATGAGAGAGACCACAGTGGAATTAGAGGGAGGCTGCTGATACAGTACGAGTTACACACTCAAATACTCCAACCAAAAAAGAAGGCCTCTCCTGCAAAACGAGGGGGCTTTGTCATCAAGGGCCCAATTCATCATTGTACAATACTATTCACGTACATTCAATTTCAGTAAGGAAGATAATGATTTATAAGCCTGCCACTAATAAGGCGCTAACTGGATTTAAATGTCACACAGCAAATCACTTGTTTTTGCTTGGTTCAAGAAGCTCATTGTTTTGTTCAGGGTTTTCAGATTGTAATTAATGCCAGCTTGGCCCTAATTGAGTATACTGTAGAACATACAACATACAATAAATGTTGCATATCTGACTGCGGTGGGACCAGAGTAAGGGCGGATATGTAATAAGTCGGATGAATGAAGCTGTTTTAAATACCATTATACACAGCTGTAACAATTACTATATTCACACAATTATTGTTTTGAGATTCAACGTTTATTAGGGAGCTCCTCTAAATCCCTTGTTTAGAAAGATACAGGGTATTAATGCTTGTGACAGGGTTGCTGTCTGCCGTGTGGGTGCGTGAATTTGCTGCTGAGTGACAGGCAGGAGATCGAGACGGAGGTTGAAGTTGATATGCCCTGCAGGTGAACAGGATTTATTTACACATCAACACACTGAACAGCTCACGTGATACTACCAGCAATGGCAGCGCACAGGGCACATACAACACAGTGTACGAAAACTTTGGTAGGAGCTACAATCTCTGGTTAGCAACGGGAAAGAAGACTGCGGGTCGTGATGCAATTACTGTACTTACTGTTAAATTTTGTGACTAAAGGTTTATTGCCATTTTGCAAATACTGTAGTGGCTGTTCAATTTCGTGAGTGAGCTTTTACTGTTATGCAAGTATTGTCTGTTATGTGTCATTATTGTTAGCTGTAACTCTTCACTTGTAATGAAACGCAGTGTAACATGTTTTATTTCAGATGGTGATAAAGAGAGAAAGAGGGAGTCTTAAGAAATTATGTTCTGGTTATCTATTTGTATGTTTTTTCTTATTATTTGTTGTTTTTGAACAAATGATCAAAAATAATACACAGTGGCCACAACTTCTTGATAAATATCTCTCTCTCTCTCTCTCTCTCTCTCTCTCTCTCTCTCTCTCTCTCTCTCTCTCTCTCTCTCTCTCGCTCTCATTCATAAGCCTTCCTGGAAGTGGACATGCACTACCCTAAAGTCAGAGAGCACAGTCTTATTACAGAACATTCTCATCTGATCATTTATATCACTATCGGAACTGCAGGGGCACTTAGCTCAACATCATTTGAGTGAGCTATTGAAAAGTACATCTGAGATTAAGGCTGCTGAGTAAATGCTCGATCCAAATAGCCTTCGCAGTAACGATAGAGTAGGATAAATGAAACAAATGTTTTCTCCAGATGAGTCCAAATCTTTTATTACTGAGAGATCACAGGATAATTATTTTAAAAAAAATGCTCCAGGTAAAACATGGCAGTGCTTCTGATTGACTTCCACGATAAGTTTAATGATCAGGCTCACTCTCCCAACCCTTGGCTGCTAGGACTTTGTCAAGATGACCCGCGCAAGATTACAAGTTACATTTAAATCTGATCCGAAATACAATATGTGTTGGGAACAACTTCAGGAGTGACAATTTAGTCTTCTACACTAACCAACCTAAAGGATTTTGAAAATTGAAAAATAAATAAATTAATACATATCATGCTTAGATTTTTGTATTTAATATATCCTTGAACAATTGCTAGCTCAATGCTTTCATAAGAACATCAGAAAGTTTACAAATGAGAGGAGGCCATTCAGCCCATCTTGGTTGTTTGGTGGTTAGTAGCTTATTGATCCCAGATCTCATCAGGCAGCATCATGAAGGATCCCAGGGTGTCAGCTTTAACAACATTACTGGGTAGTTGGTTCCAGACTCCCACAATTCTCTGTGTAAAAAGGTGCCTCCTATTTTCTGTTCTGTTTATCTAATATTTGTGACCCCCTGGTCCTTGTTTCTTTTTTCAGATTGAAAAAGTCCCATGGCACGACATTGTCAACACCTTTTAGAATTTTGAATGCTTGAATCAGATCGCGCAAACCCTTGTTAGAGGGAAACAACCCTTAAAATGATGGATGTGTCGCTTGAACCTGACCATGTTCTTTCATGGACTAAGAATCACCCCTTTGCAATGGTTCAGAAGGGGAAGTATCACAACCAGTTCCCTTTCAATTCAAAGACGACCAACAACCAATACTTTTTCTGTTAGTTCCCCTGCAATTTATTGCTGGAAGTTGGCTCGCCACTTCCCGGAATCGGAAACTCAGCTTCTTTACTTTAAACAGCTTACATCGCTTGTTGACTGTAGTCTGCTGTCTGTGTTTTTTCCTCTGCTTTTTGCAGGTAAAATATATACAACAAAGAGAAAAGAGAGATGCTTCCTCCACCGGGATCCGGCTCTGTCAAACCCGAGTCGACGCCGCTGGGTTGACTTCAGCTTCTGCTATGTGTGAGTGTGTGTTTAAAAAAAAACAAAAAAACAAAACAACATGTGCTTCCTCCTCTGGGTCAGCCCACTGTAGAGTAGACTCGCATACATTGACCACCCACCTCAGTGCGTAGGTCTTAAAAAAAAATCTATTTTTTCTGTATACTATCTGAAGGCTGTGCTCCACATCGCTGCAAGCTGCGCACTGCATCTGTTGTGTGACTGCACACGGTCCAGAGTAGACACCCGTCCCAGTAACCTTGGTGCTTACGCCCCTAGTGCTTGGTGCCCTCGGTGCCTTGGTGCTTCAGTGCCCTCTGTGTCTCGGTGCCACAGAGCCTCTGTGACTCGGTGCTTCGGAGCCCTTGGTGCTTAGACGCTCCCTGCATCGATACCCTTGGTGCCTTCAGTGCTTCGGTGTCTTGGCCTTCAGGCAAAAAGTAAAAACATTACTTCTCAAGCAAGCCATCTGCCTTGTAGAACACACCTCTCAAGAAGAGGGGTTCTACTCAAGATACTTTCAAGTGCCAAAAAGGGAGGGACGGGGGCCTTTGCCCCATCCTAGACCTGAGTCACCTCAACGGGTTCTTGAGGGAAAGGAGGTTCCAGATGATCACACATCGACACATCCTCCAGTCTGTCCAGCCGGGTGAATGGTTTACCACTGTGGACTTAAAGGACGCATATTTTCACGTCTCTGCAGCCATCATACCCAATAGAGTCTGACACAACACCAATTGTACTGTAGATCCCTGTTGAAACAGGGATAGACAGTTGTGAACGGCAGCCACTGTCGCCTGACAGGTAGGCTCGCATTGTAAGGGAATCCAGCCGGACCCTGGGTCAAGCCCTCTTGAAGCAACGACTGTCCCACTGGATTGTAGACACAGTTTCGACAGCATATATTAATGCTGGCCTACACCAACCTGGGAGGGTGACCGCGCACTCTACCAGAGGAGTGGCTACATCATGGGCTACATCTTTAGAAGTGCCTCATTGACTGATATTTGTACAGCGGCTAGCTGGGCTACTCCGCACACATTCACCAGGTTGTACCAACTCAATGTGGTAGATCCCTCTATGCCTTCATTAGGCACAAGGGTCCTTGAGGTTGCACGCTCACACCACAAACATTAGTTTGGTGGTAGCGAGACATCCCTCATCTGCTGTCGGCTCATGCTTCCTCACGACGGCTTTGATATACTTTCCCAAAAGTTTTGGTTGCTGGTCGTCTTCTCTTTCAAGTAACCAGGGTTACATTCTAACCTATTGTTTTGAAGGAAGATGAACCAGTGGCTGCAATGCTCAACTCGAGAACCAAGGTAATTTATAAATCAGTGCATTGTGTGTGCTTTGCTTGGAAGTGCCATCCTTGAATTGTAACATAACAGCGAGGTCCTAGAGGATATGTTAACAGAGAGGAGGGTTATTATTGCAGCAATGTAATTCCATAATAATCTCCACTTTTCTGTTGATATATAGGAATGTTCAAAGACATATCCAAATCAATAGTAGTAAATAATGCAGTCTATAAAGGGTAGAAGGCTGCTTGCTATGGAAAGAATGCATTGGTCATCTAGATTGCTTTTGGAACCATATGAAAAATATCCACTATTTAACTGAAGTGAAAGCTAGGAACTAGGAACAATTATGTATCGACTGTTTTCACAGACCTTGGTTATCGTTAATCTGGGACTACTTAATGTTACAAAAGGTTAGTGCCAATCGGGATCTCTGAAACCAGCCTCAAATGCTTTAATTAAAATTACTTTAATTAAACTGCAATTGTAGTTTAAACGTACAAGATAGTGGCAGCAGCTTGAGTGATGATAAACTGTATCGTATGCCCCTGATCAATGCAATCAGAAAACACAGATCTTGATCGATCATATCAACCATATCATATCATATACAAATCATATTCAAATACGTTTAATGAATCTCCAATTGAACACAATGTCAAACTGTATTTTGTGGAGTGTGGTGGAGTGCGGCAGTGTGTTAACAAGGCTAACAAATGGAACTTCTAGCAGCCTTACAGAGGAAGCAGCTTCTTCAGTCCCCTTGGTGCCGTGACCAGGATTCTCACAGATTGTAGCTGCAGCCAATCACTGTGGTTGTTTGTGTTGCTCATGCAAACAAGCCTGTTTTTTTTATGCAGCAGTTACGAACCCCTATGTATGGTGTTAGCGGTGGGATGCCTCACGCTAATAGGGTGTAAGCTGAGTGAATACCTGCAGCTGGAGGAGAAGTAATGGGGTGATTCAATAATGTAATACTAAGCTTTGCTGAAGGAATCTTAGCTTTGGAGAAAAAATGCAGTGAATGCAAATGCCAAAAATCCTTTGGGCATGAAGTTCTGATCATGCAAACAGCTGACAACCTTTAACTCAGATTGTAGCCTGCAGCGTTATCTACATCTAAGGGTTCTGGATACAAATGCTGTTCCTTGTACTGCTTTCTATCAGTATCATGGTGTTTTCAATCTGTTCAGCTGCAACAATACTGGAAAGTGTCATGGAGATGAAAGGTTTATCTGCACTGGGATACATGTTCCTAAAACCCTGTCTGCGGACTGTGCTGCATCCCAGCTGTGTTTGTTGAGCTGCCAGTGAGTATTGGAGCATCAAAAGCTGTCCAGACTAAGCCTGATAACATCACACATTTAGCTATCGATAGGTGATTGCTATACAAAGGCAATTTGTCTTGTAACAATACATTTTAATATTGATAGAGCCCCTTGTAGAATTGTCTCATAGTATTATTGCAAGGACTGCAGCAACAAATCAATGTTTGTGCTGATTGATCAAAAAACGTATTAAGTGGAGTCTTGAATGATGCTGATGATTCAGCATCAACAAAATGGCTAGAAAATCAATTCCATATCCTCTCCCCTCAGAAATGAAGGGTCTCCTACCTTTTGTCCTAAGTCTCCACTTAATACTTAATTTCCAACTGTGTCCTCTGATCCTGGTTTCTGTGCTGTGTAGGCAGAGTTAGCTAACTTTGAAGTCTTTCTGCTGAAAATACTGTCCACAGCTCTCGCCACCACCTTCCACTGCATCTAGTATATTGTGCAATGGAACAGGTGATCTAGAATGTGTTGATAACAAACAACATAGGAGGATCTGGCTTGTTTATTGAAGCAGTCAAATGCCCGGGCGTAACAGCACTCATAAAATATTGAGAGAAATGTCAGTGCAATACACATAAATGGAAGTGTGAACCACAGAAGAAGTGTAAGAAAAAATACAAAAAAATATGTGGAAATAAATATTTTAAAGCATCGTAAAGCACTATAGAGAGGAAACAGAAATCCCAACTGGAGACATGGCTACACAGAAGTTCTTCTCCTTG
This sequence comes from Acipenser ruthenus, assembly GCF_902713425.1. Classification (NCBI taxonomy): domain Eukaryota; kingdom Metazoa; phylum Chordata; class Actinopteri; order Acipenseriformes; family Acipenseridae; genus Acipenser; species Acipenser ruthenus. The sequence goes on from NW_026708844.1 coordinate 5,935, forward strand.
CATGTATTCACACAGCCACTTCTCTTGAGGGATGGTGCAGGTGTGTCACAGCCCTCGGGCAGCCCCTGGCAGAAGGTATCCAGGGTTTGAGCTTGGCTGCAATATTAAACAGATATAGCTTGAGAGACCCTCGCTGGACACATCCAGCTACTCACCGCTAGATATTCAGCCTCACTCCTTTCTCTCTGACTAGCGCATCTGTTTGTTTCAAGTGCAGATTCACAATAGATGCTTCAGTGCTTGTATAGGCTGTGTGTGTGGATTAGATTAGAAGTTTAAAATTATACTTGCAGCACTGGGATATATTAGTAAGGATAAGAATGTGTTCATGGTCTAATCTGATATAGTTTTCTTTATTTTCCCCCTTAACGTTTCAGAACATTGACACACTGTTTTTGTTTTAAACGTTCTTAACTTTATTTCATCTCACTTTTTTGTATTATTCATGCTTATTATACTGGACATGGTATATATGTGTTTTAATCTAATGTTTGCAAAGGTTTTGAATGATTAATTAGTAATTGAATATACTTGGGGTTGTGTGTTCGTGAGTGGAGAATGGGTGTGGAGAGGAGATTAAAATAATAAGTAATTAAAACAATAACAAATGCTACTCGTGCGAGAGGACTCACACATTACTTGTTTAGTGTTCGTCCACCGTTTGTTTGTTAGTGTCTGTTTAATTTCGTCTGTTCTTTTTTGTTTGGCTGTTTTGGCTACTGTGCCATTTTATTTTACAAAGTGTTTTTGTCTTGTTCAACCTTTTATTTTCTGTTTATTAAATAAATGCACCGCAGCGCTTTCATTTACCCCAATCTCCCTTCCTTTCACTCGCAGTGCTTTATGTTTGTTCCGGGTCTGACGACACCGCTCAGGCCAGCTTGTCACACATACCCTTAACTGGCTACATGTGCAAGGTGGAGGAAACCTGAAGCATATTTGTCACGTTACATGCTGTTGTTTGTAGAGTTCTGCACCAAGAAAGCAAAGCTTCCACACTGGCTGCTAGCCAACAATGTTCCGCACTCCTCATTAACAAGCTAAACACCTGAGTGCTGCCAGAAACAATCTGGAAATTATCAAGTTAATGACTAATTCTGCTGCATTTCAAACAGCCAGCGGTGCTGACATGTAATTTGAAGTGAAGATCAGCAGTCTATTAATTATAACAAATTTTAAAGGATCCCCGTCAGAGGTGGGATCTGTGAAGGGAAATGCCAGTCATCTGGGTGGAACATCTCACTGGGAAAGATCACTGAGCTGTGAATATACTGGGAAAGATCACTGAGCTGTGAATACACTGGGAAAGATCACTGAGCTGTGAATACACTGGGAAAGATCACTGAGCTGTGAATAAATTGGGAAAGATCACTGAACTGTGAATAAACTAGGAAAGATCACTGAACTGTGAATACACTGGGAAAGATCACTGAGCTGTGAATAAATTGGGAAAGATCACTGAACTGTGAATACACTGGGAAAGATCACTGAGCTGTGAATACACTGGGAGCTGTGAATGTGCTGCTTAAACAGAGCAGACCAAACCATTTCAATATTGGGCGACGCTTTACATTATATGTCTCTATCGACACCGTGACTAATCTATAGTAACAATATTCATGCCAGTCCATGACCAGTCTCCACCTCTTTACAAATGCAAGTACATTTCAGTCATTTTGTCTTGTAAGCAAGTGACTTGGTGGTAGGCTTGTCTAAGTAACCCCTCAGAGCGTTTACGTTTTATGACTCCTAGTTAGGCCTGTTTACTGGGTCCTCATTTCAGTGCATTCACATAGGGTTAACTACAGAGGGAGGGCAGGAGATCTACAAGTTCCACTGCAATTAGTGCTTTCTAAGCCCCTGGTGATTCAGCATGGAGTGCAGCACAGGAGAGTTGCAGGATTAAATTCCATTTATATGCAGAGTTTGAAATGAGGGAGTTATCAAGGATATTTGAAGATGTATAAATGGAGATTAAACATCTTTCCTCAACACTGAATACAGGGTATCATTAGAAATTGCACAACTCTCCCTGGTAAAACCCTTTTAATGTCTTTCTAAATTGCCTTCCTGTGTGTAGTTGCTGCCCTGCAGGTACAATATAAACACAGATCTCCAGTTACTGAAGAAAAGCAGGTCACATTTATTTAAGTGCTTATTTATCTTTAATGTAAGGAACCCACCCAGGTGGCAGATTGGAAGTTGGTGGAAATACAATACAGGACTCTCCATGAGCGGAGCAGAGACAGTTAGCCTGGACACCTGCTCCCGGCAGATTGATTTATTTCCTTGCCCAGCTCTCGTCTTACCTCCCAGCTGGTCCACGGGTCATTCTGGAAAGTGTTTAATGAACCTTAAGGCTAATGCATAATGAATGGTTATAAATGAAACTGAAATGCATTGTCATTATTGTTTATTAAATGCCGTTCATGGATAGTATACCAATTTAAAAAGCTGGGTGTGGTCTGGAAGCATCTTCCATTCTGAAACAACGTGCAGCTGCCAAACATTACCTTTTCAACACAACCCTTTTCTAATGTCCATTCCCTTCATTGGCTGGCCTTGCAGAAACATTTGCAAACAAAGGGTTCAGTGTTGGCTGTCAGGCTGATTGTGTGCAACGTTGTAAACAGCATTAGATGCTTGTATTTCTTTTTTCTTAAGTTGCCTTGGTTTCAGGGATTTGAATCCTCTTTGTGTTCCAGGGGTGGGGTTCCATCTAGACGAGCTGCGTATTAATGGCGCCTCTATTGCATTTGCTTATTGGTCCATTGATAATGGCTTTCAGCACTGATCTAACACGAACAGTAAGTGTGGGTTGGGCACGTTCGATCACATTGCCCAGCTGCGTTTTCATTATATTACAATCAAAATAGCAATAATATCCTTCCATGCACATTCAAGCCCGCAAACAAGAAAACAAAAACTGTGCTGAGAACCGAAGGAGATATTGAGGTATATTGTAATGATCTAAACAGTAGCTTCTATGTGCAGTAGGCTTCATGTAGTGGAAGTAAGTAGAGTCATCACCGAGATCATTAAAACAGGACCCTTTCGGTCCACAAGGTTATAAAAACTAACACCCCTAACACACCTAACAGTGGGCATCTTTTTAGTGCAGAGAAGACAGTGGCATTATTAAGATCCACCCCCCCCCCCCCGCTTAGATCTATAGAAGTGCCTGGTTTTGTTCTTGATGTGCATCCCATCTTGGTTATCAGTGTGTCAGACTAGCACTATAAACCTTCAGTTTCCCTTTATCTGACACACAGGCACTAGTTTGCCGAGTCGGTCGGGTGAGCATAATCTCAGCAAGCCCCAGCTGCCTCCCACGCGCCCTCCGCGCCAAGCAAGACTGCCTCGTAATTGTTTCAAAATTAATATACGAGGAGAGAGGAGCCTAATGATGGAGGGGGAGTGAGTGATTTATGCTGGGGGTGGACTCGCTACTTAGTCACCACATTTGATGCAGTGTAGTGACACAAACAATAATCTGTGTACCCTCCATGGTGCATGCTGATAACATACAGTACTTCCATATTAAAAAGCATGTCATCCTCATGACGGACATACATGAGACATGTGCACAGCAGTGAAATATAAACAAATATTTGTACTATGTTTTGGAAATCCTATATTCAGGTAATAAATCAGCTATTATGTGCAGCACAAATGTTTACGACCCAAAAGACATTCTTTATTATTTAGTAAATTGTGCATGCCATGCCTATAAGCACTTTCTTTATAAGGCAGTGCAAGCGCGTTACGACAGAGAATAAATAAGAATTGGAAATCATGCGTATGAAATGCAGATTCAGTGTCTCGTGGCTGCCTACAGCAGCATTGACTGGTCTCTGTCACCATCAGAATAATCTACAATAATCTGCAATAATGAACTTCCACAGTGTTTGACCTGTTTGCATATTGCTGGGGGATGATTATTCCTGTCTTTGTGGAGCTGCACCTCTTATGTGGCTACCTAGTACAGTGATAGCTTTGCTTTGAAGGCTGCTCGTCCTGTCAGCAGTTCTCTGCTATGGCTGGGGGGGGGGGGGGGGGGGGGGGGGGTTTGCAGCACACAGAGCTCTTGTTAGGCATTCTAATGGCCTTCTTACCAGTTCCTCCCCTGAGCTCCATAGCTGCAGAACACTGTGAGGCAGAATGGAGGTGGAGTGCATAAGTATTTAGAACTGCAGTTCCCTACATATACTGGACTGTAAATGTGTCAGTCACATAGAGTACAGTTAAGAATTGTTATTTTTTTGTTGGCTGCCATCTGTGACTGATGGAAATGAGGTGAGTCCATCCCATGAATAGGGAAGAGTGTACCTTGTGCAGTAAATGTGCACAGTGATGTGCAGTTTGCTGTGCTTTTCCCTTGCTCACCCAGTGCATTTCAGTTCTTTGCCACATATTTAGATATGCTTTGTTTCTTTTTTATAGCATGCTTTATCTGGCTTGCCTGTGCTTTACCTTATATTTAATAATGATATTCTTTACTACACTTGTTTTTTTACCTTTGCATACCACAAAAAAAAAATGCAATAGGAATTGAACATGACTGAACTTAATCAGCAATGGGAATGCATTCTCTTTTGTCTTTTTAAATACACTGGAAAACACATACAGTGAAATTAAAAATGCATGTCTCTGAAATATTATTGTACGATAGTGTGCTTGCTGAAGGATAACCTGTTAAGTATGGTTCTTATAAAGTATAATTGCAAAACAGATGTTCCTTAAATCCACAAATTTCACGAAATGATGAATAATAATTATTTTAAGAAAGCTGAATGCGCACTTTGTGGTAACCCAGATTTCCTCTGTTGCGTATAAATTGGATACTTAGTCTCTCTGGAAATGTGCATGAATTAAGGTGAAGATAGTAAAGCAGGTAATGCATTCACCCACAGTTTAGAGGATCACTGCTTCAAACTGGCTAACTTGGACCTATTCCAGCAGCCACGCCCCTCACACTGAGAGTCTTTGCATTATCAGGGGTGGGTTCAATTCCAATTCCATTCAATTCCAGTCTGTGTCTTTGTTCAAACCATCTTCTCATGTTTCTAATGGAATACACTGATCACCCATCCATCCAGGTCCTAAAGTAGTGGCAACAATGTTTTTGCTAAGATAAAGAAGAGCATCCTAGTGCTCTGGATAGATGCATCCTGACACACCATAGCATATTTCAAAGTCTTGTGGTAATATTTTAAATAAATAAATAAATAAATAAACCTACTATGTCTCTGGAGAGTTTGAATTGCATGTGGCCAAAGAAGAAAAAAATAATGCAGGTGTGGTATTATTTTAAGATTTGTGTTTATTAAATACTCCCCACACTTGGATAAACACGACTCCTGTCACTGCCTCTCTCACGATACGTGAATCAGCATAATGACCACAAAATAAGCTTGCATATTTTTAATTGTCTTTTTTATTCTTTTTTTATCACCACAATGGGGAACACTCTGGGCACCAAGCCAAGCCTGCTAAAATTCCTTCTGAAACCATTCTGGATGGGTCTACAAATCTCAATGGCTGATAAAATCTCCTTCTTAAAATAAGCAGTCTACTGGCCACCCATACGCAGTAACTGTAGGTTAAAGTGCCATTCTGGGTTCATTGTCTGAAGGGTCCGGCCCCAACTGGTTAGTGATTAGGAGGTCTGCAGTGCTGTGTACCTGCTGCTGATTGCTTTGGAAACAGGATGTATCTTCTTGAGATTGTAGACTGGCTTATACCTGCACTAGTGTCAGCAGGAGTGAACCAGAGCTCAGAGCAGCCGTCAGTTTGCTTTGGGGAAGGAGGGAGTAATCCTAGGTGTGATCTTCTTTGAAAAACAAACACTGAGAGGCTGAAAACAACTACACTGAGCTTACAAAGGACAAGAAACACAAGATCACGCTCCAGCAGGCTTACCTTGTCTGGACCCCCCAGACTGGACATCTGTGATGCTTGATGCTTCAACCCCACTGTAGAACGAGCTGAGAACATGTGGCCCCTTGCTATACAACATTATCCAGCGTGTATTCAGTGTGTATCCTGTATCCAGTGTGTACCCAGTGTGTATCCTGTATCCAGTGTGTATCCAGTGTGTATCCTGTATCCAGTGTGTACCCAGTGTGCATCCAGTGTGTATCCTGTATCCAGTGTGTATCCAGTGTGCATCCAGTGTGTGTCCTGTATCCAGTTTGTATTCAGTGTGTATTCAGTGTGTATCCTGTGTGTATCCTGTGTGTATCCAGTGTGTATTCAGTGTGTATTCAGTGTGTATCCTGTATCCAGTGTGTATCCAGTGTGTATCCTGTATCCAGTGTGCATCCAGTGTGTGTCCTGTATCCAGTGTGTATTCAGTGTGTATCCAGTGTGTATTCAGTGTATATTCAGTGTGTATTCAGTGTGTATCCAGTGTGTATTCAGTGTGTACCCGATGTGCATCCTGTGTGTGTCCTGTATCCAGTGTGTGTTCAGTGTGTATCCTGTATCCAGTGGGCATCCAGTGTGTGTCCTGTATCCAGTGTGTATTCAGTGGGTATCCTGTATCCAGTGTGTATTCACAGTGTGTATTCAGTGTGTATCCTGTATTCAGTGTGTATCCAGTGTGTATCCTGTATCCAGCGTGTACCCAGTGTGCATCCAGTGTGTGTCCTGTATCCAGTGTGTATCCAGTGTGTATCCTGTATTCAGTGTGTATCCAGTGTGTATTCAGTGTGTATTCAGTGTGTATCCTGTATCCAGTGTGTATCCAGTATCCAGTGTGTACCCAGTGTGCATCCAATGTGTGTCCTGTTTCCAGTGTGTATTCAATGTGTATCCTGTATCCAGTGTGTATTCACTGTGTATCCAGTATGTATCCAGTGGGTTGCATGTCAGGGATCATTGATGAAAATAAATACAATTAAATAAATATACACAACTGTGCATGCCAGACACTTCAGGCTTACTAAATATTCAACATGCAATCTAAAACCCTGAACAGTGTAAATATTACAATATTACATTTTCCTTGCCTTGTACTTACTCAAGACTACAATATGTCTAAGAGCCTCACACACAATAGCAGAAACTTTGGTTTCTACATCAATTGAATAGACACCCTTGTCTGTACTATTTGACTTTGAAATAATATTGTACACAAATCCACACAGCAGGCTTTTAATGGCATGCTTTTTTCATGCTGATATTTGAATGTTATGTTTTGATTGGAAGATAAGGTTACACTCACCTTTCATTTGTTATGGATCTCTGTAAACCAGTTTTAAAGAGAATGCTCTGCATGCGCTGTACAGCAGGTACAGTCAGGCATCAGCCAGAGACATTATCTGCACAGATGATCTAAGACTGGTTCACCCTGGGCAACTGTCAAATGATGCAGAAATATCTGCAAGAGTTTTGTAAATATTCAAAGTATTTATTCTTCAAACAGATTAAGGTGAATATCAGTGTGATGCATTTTTGATAGAGTTTGCTTTGCATCAATGTTTTGCTTGGTTCCTCACTTTCATCTATCCAGTTCTAATGACCCAGTTCAATTCGTGGTCCATAGTGATGGGAAGCCTTTCAAGTCATTTACCAACTGCACAGGTGATTACATGGTAATTGGATTGTAATCACACGGTGGTGAGCATGTGGTTACATGGTAATTACATTGCAATTACAGTGTGATTACACACATGGTTACATGGTAATTACATTGTAATTAGAGCGTGATTAAACATGTGGTTACATGGTAAGTACATTGTAGTTACAGTATGATTTCACATGTGGTTACATGGTAACTTCATTTTGTAATTAAAACACAAAACAGCAGTTGCATTGTAACCACATTACTGTGAAATAAGTTAAGTCTGGTTGTTTCAGTCTTTAGTCTTGTTCTTAGTAGACAGACTAACAGACACCTAAGGCTGGGTGGGTAGTGTGTGGGGAAGCTGCTACCAGTACTGTCAATAAAAAGAGCCATTTAATACACGGCATTGCTTTCTCAATAACCTCTCTCTCCAGTTCTGTGTCTTTATCAGTATGAATAAATCATATTGGTTCGATACAAAGTGCATTTCCCAGTCCCACTTGTAATCTTTATAGACAGTTTTCACTGTTTTCCCACTTCAGGCTTTGAAGGTAATAGCAAACTACCGATTTTAATACATCTGTGCAGTATCACATTCGCATGTGGTTCTTCCTAAAAGTCTGTATAATATGCTGCAGTCTGTACTGGGAAAACATGTATTTCTCTGCTTAAAACAGCCTGCCAATCAAATCCTTCTGCCTCCTAATGGGATAAGTGCTGCATTTACAAAGGGCTGTCAGTCACTGAGGCTAACCTCTATGTTTGAGGGATTTCAAATGGAGGTTTGGTTCTCCGTGTGACAGCCCTTGTTTATCCTGAATGCCCTACAGTATGACAGCAAGTAAATGATGTTTAGGATTGGGCCACAATCAGAGCATCAGTTTGTTGCGGTCGGGGGAATGGTGTATGTTAAGGCTTTCCATGACAAATCCTCTTTCTAGCGTCAAAGTGTTTTCGGGTTTTCTTACTTAGCTCATTGTTGATCTCTAACAGCAGTTGCGGGTCTCTTAACTGTATTTTCATCTTTTATAATTAAATAGCATGATAGATTTGTTTCTAATTTAATATTAAATTGATGGCATGATTGAGATCAGCAACTGTTCAGATCGATTGAATAGACCCCATTATGTGTGACCAAAACTACCCAAACAATCAATGCTGAAAAGCCATGCATACAGGATACAGCAAAAGCGCATGAACGACAGATTGAAAAAAACAGATACAGTTATTTTAAATTCGGATTTCCGAGTATTGTAAAGAGTGCAGAGATAACCAGGCACTGTCCCTTTAAGAAGGTTAGAGCTGTCACTCCAGGTTCAATCTCAAGCCATGTATCTTGGGTGAGTATTGCATGTGGTGCAATAGCTTTAGACACTGGCACTCAGACCCACGAGCTGGAAGCACCAGCTCTTCAGATGTCAGGTTCTGACAATTCCTGCTGGGCAGAGTCAACAGAGATGCTCTTTTTACTGGCTTATTACAGCATTATTTTAATATGCTTTACAATGCTTGCCTATGATTTACTAGACCTATTTGTGTTTTACAATGCTTGCCGATGTGTTTTACAATGCGAACCCATCTTGACTGCACATTAAAATAATTGGCTCATTAACTGTTTAAATTGTATTTTTATATATATAGCGACTGGCTTGCTCTGCTTAGATTTTTTTAAGAAAACGCATTAACAACAAGTCAACCGTATTTAAGTTTAAATTCTTGTTTAACAGGAATGTAATAACTTATAAAGTCCTTCATGGGTTAGGGCCATCCTATCTCCAAGAACTACTAACTCTGTACATTCCTATTCGTTATTTGAGATCAGAAAATGCAGAACCTTTAGTTGTTGCAAAAATCGTCCTAAACCAGCTGGAGTCGGAGCTTGGTGCTGTGGTGCTCCTCGTTTGTGAAACTCTGTTCACGTTGACATCAGGCAGGTTGAAACACTGGATTGGTTGAAGTCTAAATTGTAACCCTACTGTTTTGAATGTGCTTTTATATAATTGCTTGTAGCTGGAGTGTATTGTACATACTGTATGTTTTATTTTGTATTTTGTCAGTGCTCTGGGATGGCATGGTGTAAAGGGCACTATATGAAAATAAATGTGTATTGTATTGCAAATGTAAACATTCAGTGTACAGGCAGCTAATAAGGTTCTATATACCTAAAAATATATTTACTACTATATCTTTCATGGTCATCTATGGACCCTTCCTGAGAAACGTTGCCAAGGGTTTTAGAGATGCAGAGACCCTTATTTCCTTGATTCTTCCTGCAGGAATGCACTGCCTGTGTTGGTTCAGTGTGGCTTTGCCTGATTGATTCTTAGAAACTCATTTACACGGGAGCAGTACATATACACTGGTGCGGTATTCCACCACATTGCCACGAGGATAGAAGAAAATCCCAAATAATGAACCAGACTATATACAGTACTTCTACTACCCCCAAACACACACAGCAGCCAGTATGCCTACAATCCGAGTCAATCATTTAGATTTTCCACTTGAGAAAGTTAAAATGAACGTAGCATGCTTTCAGGTGATGGAATATAAATGTGTGATGTTAATCTGCCTGACAGTAAAAACAAGGTGTGTAGTACAGCAGCCCCAGCAGGAATTCAAACCATGTGCAAGTCTGTAAGTTATATGGTGAAGTCAATAACTTTCCATGCTCAAGCAATGCCAGTAAAATGAATGCCTACCTGGGGAAATTTTTTTTTTCCTTCTTCTGGATAGGTAATATAATTGTGTTCTCATACAGCTCTTTAGTTACCACAGACACACTAAAGAATGCATCCCTTTTCCCCATTCAAAATAGCTTTTCAATCAGCCCTTGCCATGCATTTTTGAAGAGCTTGTCTCTCCAGGTCAGTCTGCTACATTTACAGATACATCACATTTATTTCCCCATTACTTGCTCTGTCAACATGTTGTCTTGCAGTTTCTTTAGGAGCACACACATTAGGCCCTTGTGGACTCCTGAGAAGAATCTAAACAATCCAGGGGGGATTTCAGCTAATACCTGGCTCACCCTACCTATCAAATGCACCATCATCAACGTTGAAAACAAAGTGAAGAGAATGGCAGGCACGTGGTTTCAATGTGATGAGAGAGAGCGAGAGAGAGAGAGAGAGAGAGAGAGACAGTGACAGAGAGAGAGAGAGAGAGAGAGAGAGAGTTGTCAGTTATTACATCAGTGTTCTCTTACACTGCACCCATTGTCTACAACACTTTTCTCACTTATCCCATTTTTCTTACACTGCCCCTTTAGAATCATCATATGTTCTGTTATCCCACTCAAACAAAGACCTTTTTTTTCTTTCAGCTGTTATATGCCACAGACTACAGGTCTAAGAAATGTTTGTTTTCCCCACCTGGAAAAAATGTGCTTGCCTCGTCTGGCTCGATGTTTTATGACTTTCCTACGAGGCACGCACAGTGGATTTATGGAAAGTAATTAGACCTATATCCACATGTATGGAATAACAATTCTGTAAAAAAAAACATACAAAAGCCGCTGGATACCTTATCACCAGAATCTGAAAGCAACCCCACTTCACACCACAAGAACCTGAAGGATAGGAAGGGATTGTAATCCCCTCCAGAGATGAATCCAATAAACCTAGAAAAAATAAACAAAATAAGAACACAATACAAGTTAAAATGCATCTATTGACTTATGGCTACCCTGAGGACATTCAGACATGGTGGTGAGATTTTAGCTTACAGAAAATGTCACATTTTGTGCTTTTTTTATTGTTTTATAAAAACAATGTGGGCCTGAATTGTAACTATGGGACAGTGTGTAATTGCTGTGCTATTACAGTGTAAGTAAGGGTATTTAAATGTATAATGTTACCAATTCAAGTAAAGTGTTACCAAACAATATTATTAGGGCCGTCAAGCGATTAAAAAAATGAATCACGATTAATCTCGTGATTCAAAATGCTAATCTTAGTTAATATTGGTTTTAATTGCATATTTAATTGATACAATTACTGCATCCATCTCATTCATTTGTTTTATTCCTGATGCTATTATTATTATTATTATTATTATTATTATTATTATTAAGTTCTTATTACCTAGAAGGCCTTACATGGTCTTGAACCTTCTTATCTTCAAGATCTGCTGACTCTGGTTGTTCTCTGAGATCGGAAAATACTAAACTTCTGACAGTCCCTAAAATTAGTTTGAACTCTTGTCGGAGCCAGGGCATTTAGTTACAATGCCCCTCGTCTTTGAAACTTGCTCCTGATTCATATCAGGATTGCTAGCACAATTAAATCTTTTAAAATCCTGTTTGAAATGTATTTGTTTGGGTGTGTTTATTTGTAGCTGGATTATATATTAGACACAGGCTTTTTATATTTATTTTGTTAAGCGCTCTGGAATGCTTGCATGAAGAGCGCTATATAAGTGCAATTTGTATTGTATTATTATTATTATTATTATTATTATTATTATTATTATTATTATTATTATTATTATCCAAAAAAACAACCCAGCGTAAAAAAATTAAAAACTTGTTGTCCTATTTGCTCTTAAATTGTTTGAACCAACTGCTAAATCACAATGGAGTCAGTTTTTTATCACCTTAATACATTTCAAATTATACTGTATATTTTCTTATCAGTTTCCTTTAATATATATGTATTATTATTATTATTATTATTATTATTATTATTATTATTATTATATAAACAAATCCATAAATGTTTGACATCAGGTATGAGTATTCAGGGCCAGTCGCAGTGCACACATACCACAATTTGCATTTTTGTTGTGACAATTAATGACAATTTATATTCAATAAATATTGAAAGGCAGTTATTCACATCACATTCTATAGTGGGGCCCCCAGCTTCACCCCAAAATAAAAAATGTGTTTCTATCAAAAAGCTTTTCATAATCATACAGTAGCCTTTCACTGAACCGGACATGTTTGTCTGACATAAGGAGGTGTCCAGCATAAATGTATAGTGCTCAATATATTTTAAATGTATGAATCATTGCACTGAAATAACACTGATGTGTTTTGGGAAGGCTACATATTACATCATGTAAAAATATAAATCTGTACAGTAGGCCTATACAGTGTACAGTACAGTAGTAAAACCAAATGAATATCTGAAACACTTTCTTTTTACTTTAGCCTGTAGACTACCGGCAACACACAATAAATCATGCTGCTGCACTGTACACTGGTGTACAACGCTAATGAAATATGATTTTAAAGTGAAACTAAATGATTTTAGCGTTTTATTATTATTATTATTATTATTATTATTATTATTATTATTATTATTATTATTATTATTATTATTTTTAACTTGGCCAACTAGTGGTTTAGACAGTTAACACAAAATAGATCATGGTGCCGCATTGACAAGTTATGATACTTACAAGAGGGCAGTCAAATCTCGTTAATATGAATTGCAAGGGACCAGCAACAAATATTGCATTATACCACTAATTAGTATTATCATGAGTAGTTTATAAGCCAAATGTGTACCATCAGTGATGCAGTGCTAAATTGTGCAAAATTACAAACCACCTGCACATTAATAGAATAGGTGTGTTTCCTATTCCTGTACAGATGCTCAGTATGAGCTGGAGGGGTTAACGGTGCATGTGTGCAGTTTATTGTTGCTCCCAACATGTTGAGGAAACCAGAAATGTCAAGGAATGTATTCGTTTTCAAGGCTTGTAAGTACACCCTGCTTTTAGGGAGAACAGGTATTTGGGTGTTCGACTCAAAAATGCATTGCGCACAACTGGCAATGCACAAATTGATGCAATTGCTGGCAGTTTTAATATATCTCATTATAATATTTGAGAACCCTCATCTCCACCCCATTTTTACGAATTTATGCAAGAATGCCCATAATTACATTTTTATCCAGGGCTGAACCGCAAAGAAAAACTGTTGCCGCAAAGCATTCCCTAAAAAGTCGCTAACAGCATTGCGCTTGTGTGACTATTGCGACAGCCACAACACTTTAGTACCTCTTTTTTTTCTGCACACACTTCCCCGCCCCTCTGTTAACAGGGGAAGTCAGGAAGCAATCGGCAAAGAGAGATGAACAAACTAGATGCTGATAAAAGCCTGGTGTATTAATACAAAAATAAGTTTAAAAAAGTAAACGTCAAGAAATAATACAAATATTTAAATACAACTATCTGTAGTATATTTATATTTAAGCAGCTCAACAAGTTATCATGAGAAGGATGGTTTGATTCTCTGCAATGATGGTGCAGTAAGGGTGTAACACAATCAATTATTGGGGTGCCAGGTAGAGTCAGAATACACTGCACTACCAACTTGTCTGACACACCTTACCAGGACTCGTCTAAACCCTGTACAGAGCCATCCAAGGTATGTGGAGACAGACTAACAACGAAATAAACAAAGTGGTATATTGCCAAAAAATGTTTAATTTCAGTAATAGTTTCCTGGACTAGACAGTAAAATAAGTCATTATTTCCAAGTATCAAAACAAAACCTAAACAAGAAACCAAAATAAACAAACAAACAATACACACAGGTCTGATCTGCTAATTCGAGCAAGTAACCAGTGGCAATTATGTATTTAAGGCAAAATAATGCACTATACATACCCTGGGTATTCAGTGTAACATATCATTCCATACAAAACTCGTACCCTTTGGTGGCCACCAATAATAAATAAAGCATATCATTGCGTATTGCAATCCCATTTTTAAGCACAGTACTTCATAGACTAACAAACAAATTCGATCCAAGGTTTAGGGGAATAAACCCTTGATTAAAACAATTAATCTATATTAGTTAATTAAGAAGGATTATAATAGTTAAAAGCAACCTTTAAGAACGTACAAAATGCAAGGGTAGGTTTATATGACAGCAAGCAACACAAAGCAAATACAAATGAACAATTGCAGTATATAATAACAAACTGTATTATTATTTAAGTGCACCAAGTACACACACTTAAGGCTTTAAACAAATCATGTCTGCAGAACAAGATGGCTTTTAACTAAACAGTTAACCAGTCTGTGCAGGTATTAAGAAATGTCTGTCCTTTTAATAACAGTACTTCCCGCTGCGTTTTAAGACAGAGCAATATGACCTGATCCACCAGTACAACAGGCAAATCCATTCCAGTTTGTTCCAACTTGGAAGAGTTATCACCGTAAGGCCCAAACAATTGATCATAGTATATTCCAGCATTAGATTAGCTTTCCAAAAATACGGCTTGTGTATAGAATAAAGTTTAAAAGTCACAAACGCTCTCTCAGCTACCAGCAATCCAGCCTCATGACTTCCAGGTTACGTAGTAACAGTAGTAAGTTTTTTCACGACATTCCACTGCTTACAAACATCAGTCAGAACCTCAGAGATAAACTGTGGACCACGATCTGATAAAAGATATGCAGGTGTACCCCACAGCGTAAACATGTCCTTAATAAGGCATTTAGCAATGGTTATAGTTTTTGCGGGAAAAGCTCGACCCATCGAGTGTAGGAATCAACAACAACAAACAATTGCAAGCAAAGTCCCATAAGGTCAACTCCAATCATTTCCCATGGCTATGTGACACTTATTGACTGAAGTTCACCAGCAAGGCGAGTTTTCTGGTTTTACTGCCTGACAGACCTTACAGTTATGCACGTAGAAAGCAACATCCTTTCATATCCCTGGCCAATAGGCAATTTGCAGAATACGGTGCAGAGTTTTGAACCGACCTAAGTGTCCACTTAAAGGGTTGTCATGATAGGCATGTATTATATCAGATCGCAATTTCTTGGGTATGTAAATTTGATACTGAGAGGCATGGTAAGGCATTTTAACCCTTTGCGGTCCTATGTCGGACCTGGTCCGACATTACAATTTTCTCTTTCCGGTCCAATGTCGGACACTGTCCAACATCATCAAAAAGATGTAAAAACAGGTTTCTAGTCGTTTTTTCTCCGGAAAAATCAGAGAAAACCATTCAATGGCCTAGTGAGACCGATAGGAGCCGACAGACATTTGCAGAGCATTTTGAGATGTTATAGTAATAAAATAATGACTTGGATCGCATTACCAAAAATACAGCTTGTGTATAGAATAAAGTTTAAAAGTCACAAACTGCAGCTAGTCACACACGCTCTCTCAGCTACCAGCAATCCAGCCTCAGGACTTCCAGGTTACGACATGCCTAGGGTAGGTCCAAAATAGATTGTTTTGCATCTAAACAATTATTCAGCTTGGCAACAGGCAGAAATGGAATCTAGACATATTATGGAACAAAATTATACCAATAAACCTTAGTCTGACAAGCGTGCAGCCAACACAAAAACTAAGGGCTTTCTGAGTTTTGGCTCATAGACAAGAACTTTCTCTGCAAGCACCGACGGCACTCATTATTTGCATGCGCTCGAGTACTGTATATTAAAATGGTGCTGCAGGAAATGAATTATGTAATGCTAAGAGGGTCAAGACAGAGGAGTGCGATTAACGCACATTAAAAATATTAATCTCCAAAGAAATGAACGCATTAATCGCAGAAGTTAACTGCGATTAATTGACAGCATATTACTGACGGTTTTTGCAAATCACCTATTCATCAACTGGCTATAAAGAAAGAACAAACTGGCCTCTGATCTAGTTCATGGGTATACATTATTTTCCTTTACCATAGTTTTTACCCCTCCTCTTCTCTCATTGCTTGTCAGCCACTTTGCTTTTTCAGAAATGACTCGCTCCAGCACTGGGGTCACTGCCCCTCCATCATTGGTGAATCAGAGATAGTATTTTGACCAATTGGTACTGGCAATGCTGCTAGAAGGCGAGAGAACCAGGCTATAATGCACTATACCTATAACAGTCTGTGACAGGATGTGACTGAAATACAATGATTCTTGGTTGTAAATCTCCCTCCCTACCTGTGAGGGTGCTAAGAAGCCAGGGGATTATTGTTTATTGGTCACCAGACCTGGATAAAAATAAAGTGCACTTTCCAAACTGGATTACAAGGCTCTGTCTGATTAATTACTGCACTGCATCACTCCTGCACCTGTTCCCACTCAGCCACTTTGTCACACAGGTCCAGGAAGGGAGACAGACACAAAGGTTGTACTGAAGCGCTAATGTGCACGATTAATAACAAATACAAATAACAAAACACTAAACAGAACACAGAACAAAACACATTAACAAAATAACAGATGCAAGGGCCAAAACAAAAGGTCTACATAAACATAAACACACAAATGAGATGGGACAGCACGCAACATGAAACACCTTCACCTTTCACCAACATCAACTCCAATCAAACCTTTTTTAACACCCGTGATCACCCTATTTATACACCTGTGGCTGTATAAATGTCACGTGTTTTGACAGGGACGAATTTAACCCCCTCCCTGCTCCGGGTCTCTCCGATGGTTCTGGCTGGGCAGCGTCTTCACAGGCATAATCTTGCAGTTGAAGGGTTACGTAGCAGTTATCCTGGGGAGCGGACGCTCACCTCCTCAATGTAACCAAAGCGCCCGTCTGTGTAGCCATGGCTGTGCAGTCACCTCGACCTGTGGCTCAGATACTTTTTGAGCTTCTTGGGCTCGCCCCCCAGCCAATCCGGACCACCCGATCAGCTCAACGCCGGAAAAGCCTACCTGCTCAATTGGTTGCCTAACAACGCGTCTCCTATTATGAGTCCCAGCTGCACACATCTGCACAAGAACAAGCGATAGGGTCCTCCCTGTCACAGTGTGATTTACCAGGGAGCACAGTGTCCTTTCCCAGCAGTGTGCACAAGCTCGGAGCAAAAGTGTGTGCAAATAGACGACTTGTCTGTAGCTATTTGTAATAATTAATATGGACCTATGGATTGTGGTCGTTAATATATTCAGCATGGACATTGTAATTGTCACTGGGTTACTGGGCATCACTTTTAAAGAGTAGTTGGATCACAGTTCAGGGTCGCTGTCATGCTGTCGTGTTCCTGTCTCTTCAAGGTACTGTTTTACATTTCCCCTGTCATTATAAACAACTGTTGGCATTAAAAGTACACAGGCTGCTTTCTGTAAACACCAGTTACAATAACAACAATAATGAGTCCTTGAATAAAGATGTTGGAATTATAATGCAGTACATGTTTGATTTAAGTGCCCAATTAATTAATGTGCATTAAAGTGTTAATTACTATGTATGTGCTGCATTAATGAATGGAATTGCATATGAAACGAAAGCGTAGAGGCACACCTGCTTTCCCTCTAATGATCGAAATCCTATCTTGTTCATATGGAGTCTTTTCAGAGATGTAATTTGCGGTTACTGTGATTGTAAGATGTTGATAATGTGTACAGCACCATGTCAGGTTACCCCAGCACAATGCTAAGCCAAATGCAAGGATGACCTGAATATAAACGGCTTTTAAATATTTACCAGAAATGATGAAGGCATGCATGTATTACTGACTATGTACATATTAATGAAAGCATGTTTTTAGAGACATGGGGGGGATCAGAGTTGAGCAGCAGCAGCAGCAGGTAGAAGTGTGCAGCACAGAGCAGGTCAAAGACCCGTAACTGAAGGAAAGCTACCACATGATATGCCTTCACTAACAACAGGCTTGGGTTGGGTTTCTGCTGGGTAAGAAGTTGAATTAAAAAAATGAAACGACAGCTCAATTAGATTGATTATATTAAAGGTTGGGCGGTAGTTAAAGCATGACCTCTTTTATGGAAATCGGTGTAATTCTCTCCTTCATTTACATTTAGAGGGTTTCGTTAAGAAGATAAGTGACGTGTGGCAGGTGCAGGAGAATGGCGTCGGAGCAACCTTAGCCTGTGAGGCAGGTTTAATGAATGGAGGTGCTTTAGTAGTGTATTGATGAGAGGTTGCCGAAAAGCATTCTCTTGCAACATTTTTTGCTAAAGCGCTCAGGTGTTTGTGGTCCCAACTGTAAATGCAAACGAATGTATTCTTCAATGTGCAATTACTCACTTAGAAAGATTCTAATAATATTACAGCTTTTGCTCTGAGTTTCATATTAATTGTGTGATTATTAGTGAGTCCATTAGTGCTGCTTACCAACAGAAATCACCCTCTGTACTCTGCACAGCGGTAGAAGAAATATAGACCAAGAGGGGGTTCAGCACCCAGTGTTCACTTCTTCATCTCTTTTAATTACTCACCAGGGGTCGAGGTAGCGATGTGCAGACCTGTAGCAAACCACCATGAATCTTGAAATTACAAAGTGTTTACGGTCCTTATTTAATAAGGGAGGATCATTATATGCTGATCGTGTGTGTGCGTCCATCTGTCTGTCTACCCACCCACCAGCCCCTCCACATGGTGAGCACAGTAACTGCCTTGACTGATCTCCACCAGCCCCTCCACATGGTGAGCACAGTAACTGCCTTGACTGATCTCCACCAGCCCCTCCACATGCTGAGCACAGTAACTGCCTTGACTGATCTCCACCAGCCCCTCCACATGGTGAGCACAGTAACTGCCTTGACTGATCTCCACCAGCCCCTCCACATGGTGATCACAGTAACTGCCTTGACTGATCTTCACCAGCCCCTCCACATGGTGAGCACAGTAACTGCCTTGACTGATCTTCACCAGCCCCTCCACATGGTGAGCACAGTAACTGCCTTGACTGATCTCCACCAGCCCCTCCACATGGTGAGCACAGTAACTGCCTTGACTGATCTTCACCAGCCCCTCCACATGGTGAGCACAGTAACTGCCTTGACTGATCTCCACCAGCCCCTCCACATGCTGAGCACAGTAACTGCCTTGACTGATCTTCACCAGCCCCTCCACATGGTGAGCACAGTAACTGCCTTGACTGATCTCCACCAGCCCCTCCACATGGTGAGCACAGTAACTGCCTTGACTGATCTTCACCAGCCCCTCCACATGGTGAGCACAGTAACTGCCTTGACTGATCTCCACCAGCCCCTCCACATGCTGAGCACAGTAACTGCCTTGACTGATCTTCACCAGCCCCTCCACATGGTGAGCACAGTAACTGATCTTCACCACACTTTTATCAGACACTCCTTGGCTCCTACAGATGTTCCAAATTGCAATTGCCTATAATCTGATAAACTCGATTTTATACAAATATTTCAGGTACTGTGCGCTAATTAGCTGAATATGAGAGCCTCTCTAAGTGCGTACACTGTCTGTGTTTAGTGGTGTGGAGGATGTGAACTCGCTCTAATAAACTCTGCCTTTTATTGTCAGCCTAATTATAACCTTTACTTTTACTCTGCTCCATTCTTACTCTCTTTTTGGTGGCGGGGACGGACGACATTTACCAACTTTAATCTAGTTAAGTAACATTAGGATCGCCTGAATATCACTGCGACATTATCACCCTCATTTTCATGAAATATCCTACTTAATTGGCTGTGTGTATCCAGTAAAATATAATTGAATGGAATGACTTCAGTTGCAAGATGATATTATCTGCAAAGCTTTATTGGTTTGTTTATGCAATTGCTCCAAAAACAAACAAGGACCAGGAAAATTGCAGTAATTATTTTAAAATTGCTCTGCATTTGCATTTCAAATTAGAGTAAGAAATGGCTGCAGAATGACACACTGGCTACTGTAGAATATGGAGGAGAGGTTAATACACACTCCTGCAATTAACAATTCACTTTTTGTTTCAGTACTTTTTAATTTTTTTTTTTACTTGATGTGTTCTCATCTGCTGGTATAAAACAGAATATACATTTTAAATATCAGCCACAAATGTATATGGATTCAAATGTGAACAGCTTACATACACAGAGGTTGCGTTAACACAAAAATTTGCATCCTTGATGCAAAATAAATCCATTGGATGGAAAAATATTTTGTCTTGCATTCACGGGATGCACAGAATGGGAAAGGGACGCAGACATGCATATTCGTGGTATTACACTGCAGCAAAATGACCCTAAAATACAAAAAAACAAAAAAACAGCCTTGATTGTAGGTGGCAGCAAAGGGCAGCAGTGTGGAGTAGTAGTTAGGGCTTTGGACTCTTGACCGGAGGGTTGTGGGTTCAATCCCAGGTGGGGGACGCTGCTGTACCCTTGTGCAAGGTACTTTACCTAGATTGCTTCAGTAAAAACCCAACTGTATAAATGGGTAATTGTATGTAAACATAATGTGATATCTTGTAACAAATGTAAGTTGCCCTGGATAAGGGTGTCTGCTAAGAAATAAATAATAAGCCGCCTCATATTTGGCTTACGCAGCAATATTAAGAAGGATGTTGCACGCGGGATACATTTAAGTCACTTTTTTTACTTTGTCCCTTGCAAGCAGACGAGTGATTGACAGCAGTGACGATGGTATGACTGGTCCAATGTCACAGGGCAGCGTACACACTCAGAAGGCTAGTAGCATCAATACAATTCACGGTGGATCTGATTCTGCAAATATGCTAGACCATTTAAATACATTGATTTGTAATATAGAAAGAAAGTTAAAACACGTGGAAGACATGACTTTGCAATACACAGATTTAGTTTAAATTGAATACATTTATAACATTTAAAGAAATGATTCATATTAATTATTTATATAGATATTCACATTACCTGCTTTTTCAGTGGCAAATGCATTAATCCAATGTTGTATAATATCGTATAACATTATCAATGTGTAAAATGTTGTTATTATGACTTTTTGACCCCTAAGAAATACTACTAAAAATGTTGCATAATGGGTATAATTATAATTTTGTAACAGTCAAATAAATGCCTTTTTAAACAGGCTATAATATGTTCTGTTTCTGTATATTATAAACAAAACCCATGCATTTAAAAATGACGCCTATGCATTTTTTTGCAGTACAGTGTCTGTCTCGGTGCCACGCCCTACTGACAGTCTTGGGAGTCTTTAGGGGTAGGCTCTAGCGTAATAAAATAACAGATCTTTCAATTTAAAATCACAATCTAGCTTGGAATGATTATTTCCAATGAAAAGTTTTAATATTTTAGTGACAAATCTTTTTTTTTTTTTTTTTAAATTCCAAAAGCTAAAGTCAGTAGAGTGCAAAACTTAAATCCAAGATGGCAACCAGATAGGAACTGTAGTTGAATTTGGAGCGTAAAAAAGCATTTGTAAACATTTTAAAACCTTTTTTTAAAATTTTAATTTCAGATATGTTTAAGTTAAGTAAAAACTATTAATAATAACAACCTATTTGGGGTTTTGTTTGTTGAAATCTATAAAAAACATTTGTCCACCCTACTTTTAGACGTGTCTGGCGCCAGACCAGGGTCTTGACAATATGGCGAAGCAGTTGTCAATCAGAAGTTTTTTTGCTAAGCAGCATCTTCTGACTGTGTAAGTACAGCAGTCTCCACGGAACACTGTGACAGAGATCGAATGAGTCTTGGTGTTAGATCTCCCTCCCGACCTGTGAGGGCATGGTGTACTAGGAACAGAGTACCCTTAATGAAATGGCATGACAATTTATTCCGTAGGGTAGATGGAAGTCGGTCATTTCAGAAGGGGGCAGAGCCACGGCACCCGAGCTCAGTGACCCGGACGGTAAGCGGTGTGGCATCCGAGGACTGGAGGAGCGGATGCGCTCGTTAACCTCGGGGTCATGGGCGAGGGTATAAATAGGGGGCATGGCTTGAGTGATCTGTTCCTTTGTATATGGTTAAACAAACTAGCCGAGAAGGAACCCGTAGCGTGAGGAACTGTGAGTGTTTTCGTGTCTGTGTGTCTTGTGTATTGTTTAGCCACGGAAGGATACCGAGCACGATCCGGAGCTGCAGCCGCAGGCCAGCGATAAAACCGGACTTCACCATTCACGCTTTGCACTGTCCAAACTGTCTTTGTTTTCACCACTAGCACTATAATCACGCACTGTCAAAACTGTGTCTGTGTTTTGTGTTTTGTGTGGGTGACTGAACGGGACTTTGGGGTTACGGGTCAAACCCGTGGATTACAAATCAGAAGTGATACACACCGCTGTATCACTTCCAACACTATTATTATTTGCAGGTTTGCCTTAAGGCTCTGGACATTTATTGAATTAAATAAACACCCTTGCACCTGTACCAACGTTGTCTGTGTGATTACTCTGCACTGCACTCACCTGCACGTCGTTACCACTTTGCCACAAACACCTTTTAAGAGAACACTTTGCCTAAGGAAACACACTTTGGGTGAAACTGATTTTTCCCATTGTAAATGCTCCGGATGAAGGATCAGGAACTTCGCTTAAAAGAACACCTTCTTGACACCTATAGCGATTCGTTCAGAACGGATACAGTACTGTTTTGTAATCTTATAACTCATTATCATCAAACTTAAATTAAAATGGTTTATTTATTCTTTTCAAAAGCGACTTGGCATCGCGAGAGGCACACTGATTGGTTTATTAAATCTTTCAAGAACCATGGTCATATCATTGACTCGTTTTGTATTTTGATTTCCACGAGTGCAGCTCATTGCTACAAAATGGCAAGCAAACAAAACGGCGAAATGCACCGCTGTTACTCTTGCTATAAAAAGTTGGAAATTGTTCGAACACTTAAAAAAAAAACCTGAATCAGACACAAGTCGCAGAGCAGATTGGTGTTTCCTGTTCTGGTGAGTTGCTTCACCATTCTGTTAAATAATGTGCATGTCGTGTATAGTGATGTTACATTTTGTAACGTGTGTAGGGCTTGGTGTGTCAATTTATTAACATTAGTTTGTCTGTTACTTTATCAACATACACACGTATTCAGTTAATTTCATATGTTATAGTAATACATACTTAGTTATTGAGTCATATTGTGTCTGGTGGTCAACTCCATCTTAGAGAACACTTCGATTGCATCCCGGGGGGGGGGTTCTCTTCACCGGAGACTACTGTACTACAGTGACCAAAGCAATTGCAAGCAGCACTAATCCAGAAAAAAGCAAATGAAAAATCCATTCTTATAATTCTGAATGGGAGATGAAGTACCCATGGCTTGTTTATCGAGGCAGCAACAAGTACTGTAGTATGTGTGAAAAAGCTGCTGGGCAAAAAAATGCATATACATGCAGATGTACAGATTTTCAAGAATCTTTGCTTTAAAAACAGACACGCCGATGCTGTTGCTGTTATTGGAATGCAGAAAAAGATGAAAACCCACATAGATGAAGGCAACAAACACTGCTTAGGATCCTGTCTCGTTGTCATGGTAACAGTTACTATATAATGTACTAGCATAAAGAAAAGTGTGTCTGTATTCATATGTATATCTATATACAGACAGATTGTTTAAACTATGATATAGCATAGAGTTTAAACGTTCATAAAAATTTACCAAAATGCACATCCCTGGAGTTTATTAGCCTTTGTGTTAACAACTTATAGTTTAGTATCTGATGGATGGAATGCAAAATGTTGGGCGTGAACAGAAAAGCTTGCGTGACCTCTGCATACAGTGCAGCTTGGGGATAGCTAGCTGTTTAAATATATCTACATGTTTTTCTTTTTAAATGGGATGGAGTGCTCCCTATTCTGATGCCTGTGAATGAAGACCCTGAGAGTTAGAAATTTGACAGGATTATCAAGTCAAGGAGAAAAAATGTTTTCTGAGAATATTCTACAAATGTAACTGAGTGCTAGGTTCTAAAGCAATGACGTCACAGAAGCCCTAGATGGAATTATTTTCCTGTAACTCACTGAAGCCCATCTATATATATATACACAGACGTGCTCAAATTTGTTGGTACCCCTCCACAAAAAACGAAGAATGCACAATTTTCTCTGAAATAACTTGAAACTGACAAAAGTAATTGGCATCCACCATTGTTTATTCCATATTAAATAGAAATCAGACTTTGCTTTTGATTTTTTATTCAACATAATATTGTAAATAATAAAACAAATGAAAATGGCATGGACAAAAATGATGGGACCGCTAACCTAATATTTTGTTGCACAACCTTTAGAGGCAATCAAACGTTTTCTGTAGCTCTCAATGAGACTTCTGCACCTGTTAACAGGTAGTTTGGCCCACTCATCCTGAGCAAACTGCTCCAACTGTCTCAGGTTTGATGGGTGCCTTCTCCAGACTGCAAGTTTCAGCTCTTTCCATAGATGTTCGATAGGATTCAGATCAGGACTCATAGAAGGCCTCTTCAGAATAGTCCAATGTTTTGTTCTTATCCATTCTTGGGTGCTTTTAGCTATGTGTTTTGGGTCATTATCCTGTTGGAGGACCCATGACCTGCGACTGAGACAGAGCTTTCTGACACTGGGCAGTACGTTTCGCTCCAGAATGCCTTGATAGTCTTGAGATTTCATTGTGCCCTGCACAGATTCAAGGCACCCTGTGCCAGGCACAGCAAAGCAGCCCCAAAACATAACCGAGCC
Organism: Acipenser ruthenus; assembly: GCF_902713425.1. NCBI lineage: Eukaryota > Metazoa > Chordata > Actinopteri > Acipenseriformes > Acipenseridae > Acipenser > Acipenser ruthenus. Next base: position 30,853 of record NW_026708844.1, read on the forward strand.
TCCTCCATGTTTCACTGTAGGTATGGTGTTCTTTTCTTAGCAGAAAGCTTCTTTGAAAGCTTCATTTTTTCGTCTGTGAACATAGAGCTGATGTGACTTGCCAAAAAGCTCCAGTTTTGACTCATCTGTCCAAAGGACATTCTCCCAGAAGGATTGTGGCTTGTCAATATGCATTTTAGCAAATTCCCGTCTGGCTTTTTTATGTTTTTCTTTCAAATGTGGAGTCCTCCTGGGTCTTCTTCCATGGAGCCCACTTTCGCTCAAAAAGCGACGGATGGTGCGATCAGAAACTGACGTACCTTCACCTTGGAGTTCAGCTTGTATCTCTTTGGCAGTTATCCTTGGTTCTTTTTCTACCATTCGCACTATCCTTCTGTTCAATCTGGGGTCGGTTTTCCTCTTGCGGTCGCGCCCAGGGAGGTTGGCTACAGTTTGCAACTGTTGTCACAGGAACATCAAGCTGCTTGGAGATGGTCCTGTAGCCTTTACCTTTACCATGCTTGTCTATTATTTTCTTTCTGATCTCCTCAGACAACTCTCTCCTTTGCTTTCTCTGATCCATGTTCAGTGTGGTGCACACAATGATACCAAACAGCACAGTGACTACTTTTCTCAAGTTAAATAGGCTGAATGACTGATTACAAGATTGGAGACATGTGTGATACTAATTAAAGAAACTAATTAGTTTGAAATATCACTATAATCCAATTATTTATTATCTTTTCTAAGGGGTACCAACAAATGTGTCCAGACCATTTTAGAATATCTTTGTAGAATAAGCAATAATTCATCTCTTTTCACAGCTTCTTTGCTTTATTCTATGACATACCAAAGGCATGCAAGCATACATGATAAAATAGCTTTTAATTTCACCACTTTTCAGGAGGAATGAAGCATTATTTCAATGAGCTGTAAGGGTACCAACAAATTTGAGCACGTCTGTGTATATATATATATATATATATATATATATATATATATATATATATATATATATATATAAGAGAGAGAGAGAGAATTTGAATATTGTTTTATACAATAAAACTATATTCAAATTCAATTATATACAAATACTGTACATTATTCCAAAAGTAAGGCCACTAAGATGACGTTGTGCACTAATATGACACTACATACAATAGTTCAAGACGTTCAAGTTTTAAGTAAGCATCTAACAGTAGCTTACACTGAATATCTGATTTTCTGCTTCAGTGTTCAATGCTCTGTTCTTGTTTCCATCATGAATTCCGGGTTCTCAAACATATTTCCAGTACTGTATGTATTATTTAAACTGCTCTTAACACAAAACATGATTGTGTAATTAAATCTGACTTGTTTAATTTATCACTAACATACTAACACATCCTCCAGAGTGACAGTGAGGCCAGTTCTTTCCCTCCTCCTAAGGCTAAGCATGCTAATACCCTCCTTGGTTAATCACTGATACATGCACTTCTGTCATTTCCTTACCAGAGTGTTTTCACTCTGGTCGCGGCTCCCACTGGCCTTTAATGAGCTGCGTGTGCAAAGTCCTTGGAGTTTCCCTCAACATCACTCTTCCTGTTTTGAAACTGTACTTTCCCCTGACCAGCGTACAGTTATTCTTCCTGACACCCCCCCGCCTCCTCTTTTGAAGGCCCTCATTTTAACGTTTCAAGTGTGCTGTTTTGGTGAGAACTTACTGATCCCACAGCCCATTAACAGGATATATCCTCAGCATTTCATGAGGCATTTCATAACCCTGGTTCCGAAAAGGCTCCCCCATGCCGACTGATGGAGGTGGGGAAGCAAATCAGTTTTCAAAGGCTTCAGAGGAAGATGGTTCACCTATGGGCTTCAGTACACAACATGGGCATGCTTCTCCCATTCTCACCTCACAGTCAGCATGGAGTTATTTCAGGAGCATTGTGTTGCTGGGATAGTTAGTATGCATGGCAAATAATGTTCTAAGCAACAAACAAAACACACACATTGATATTACACAGGGAAGAAATGTAATATTAGGAAATGCAGATGATGTATCCATGTAATCCTTTGTCATATCTACCTTGGCATGGCTACAAAACAAAAATAGAATTATTTTAATTGTACACAGTGTCTGCTAACTGCTACAAAACTACTAGAACCACCTGAGGACATATTCTTATGATACCCTCTCTGACTGCTGGAATGTATTTCTCTGTCTTGAACAGAGCAGCTTAGTGCTACAGGTTTCATCTGTAATGTAAAGCATCTGTTTGGGGGTGGATATATTTGTTTAATGGTTATGCATCTCAAACATCACCAAATGTTCTGTCTGCAATTTTGTTTTAAACCATTATTGAAAAGGCATGGATTACTGAAATAGCTCAACAGAAGGTAAGAAAAAAAAAACACA
>NW_026708845.1:0-33227 GCF_902713425.1 Acipenser ruthenus
TGAACCACGCAGGCTAACATTTAATTCCTGCCTTCATAGGTTTCATCAAATGGTTCTGATGGAAAAAGTGTTCATCACAAGTAACAAATTCTTATTACTTAAAAGTTCATTATTTCTTGGCTATGTACATCACGCTCACCTTTGAATTGTGTCCATGTACAGAAGCCTGGTTCTTTGATACACAGTGATCATGCACACAACAGTCTACAGATGATTTACATGAGCATTCACAGAGCAACTTCCAATATTTAAATATCTAACTCTAGGGTAGCCAACCCTGGTCCTGGGAAGTTATAGGGTCTTCTGGGTTTTGTTTTACACAAGCTCCTTACTAAGTTACTTGACTCAATGATTGGGTTTAAAAGGGAATTCAAGTTGTTTTTGTGTGTGTGGTACATGCTCCCATATGCGACAACTGTCTAAGTAAGGTTTGTGTTTTGTTTATATTTTATTTTTGTACACTATTAAATTGCAGTCAAGGTCTTCTGAAGCCAACTTGGAAACAAACAGAGCACTGCAGACTGCAATTGAATAGTGTGCACACACCTTACTTAAACAGCTGCAGCAACATATGAGAACATGTAACACATGCAAAAAAAAAAAGAATTGCTTCCCAATAGTATTCAGTAATGTGTTTTGCATACATGTGTAATAGATTTGTAATATATTTAAAATGTGTGTTAAGTTAGACATTTTGCTTTTAAAGTACTGTAGCGTGCATGGGGTCTGGGCTGTAGATGTCGTAAGACATAAGCCTGATACGCTCCAAACAAAGGCTCTTTTGTACAGCAGTATCGGTGCTGTGTTTCACCTCGCCCTGTGGTGGACCCCAGCTTGCGCAATCCTTTTTGTACACGTTCTGTCCTACTACTTTACCAATGTTTTTGTTGTAAATGCTGGTGAGTGGGTTTGCTTATCACATTGTACAAGGACATTCCAAGCTGTCTTGCATGCTGTTTGTTGCTCCACAGTGTTGGTCGGATTGCTATGTGCAGGCTTACCTCCCCACAGCCTCCCGCCAGCCCCAGCGCACTCACACTGTGCCTAACAGCAGGGACCCTGTCTGGGACCATGTCTTCCGATAGCGCCTCTGCAGCGGAGTCAAGGTGAGCCGCGGACTCCGCTGCAGAGGCGCTATCGGAAGACATGGTCTGGGGTGTCTGCTGCTTCGGTCCATGTTGCAGCAGGATGTTGTTTTAGTGCTTAGTTTGTTTTTAACCTTTCAGCTGCTTATCCTGCAATTTCGACTTGCAGCACATGTTGGGCAAAATTTGCCGATCCCGTCTCAATAGTCGTGCAGTGCTCTGTGCATTTGCAAAGTTTAGTTTGCCTTTTAGTTTGCCTGTCTGCAGTTTTCAAAGAAGTCTCTTTCTGCATCATCCCTTATAAAAGTTAATTCTGGTATTTTTGCAGTTTCACCTTTTCTACAGAAGCATATTGGTGCATAATTGGGGGAGTGTCGTTATTACTAGAGCCATGCGTTTTTCGCGATTTGGTTTTTTAAACTGTATTTCAGTCCTCCAGCCACAAGATGCTGATATAGCCTACTCATTCAGCAACTGATTGTGCAATCATTAACAATCATCCCATCTCAGTTAGTCATTCTGTTACCACTAAGTACACGTATTGGCAGGTTGATTAACAGAGAGGTGTACGTGTAGCGGTTTACAATTATTTAATCATGCATCTCTGTGTTAGTTATACAGTTTATTTAAAAATATTTCTGAGAATGTGTAAATAAATGTATTTAAATGCTTTAATTTACCAGGAACACATATAGTTTGTGGGTCGACTATCCTTACTCCTTAACTCATTAAAGGTTGGAGCTCTAGAAATAGCACTCTGTATTGTGACGCATGACAAGGGACTAGTAAATATGTTACAGTGGTTTCAAAGATGTAGAGAGTCCATCAAACATGTAATAGTCGCAGAATTAATATACCGAGCACAAGAGGAGCACAGCACAGTTGACACAATAAACAAACTGTTAAAACTTTCTGTTTCTGAAAAACTGTCTAGAAACCAGATCAATGCAAAAGGAAACCGCATTTTATTCAACTACATCTGTTAATACGACGTCCGCTCTGTTAATCAACCTGTCAATGCACATACTTTGTAGTAATAGAATGCCAAATTGAGATGATTAATATAACACAGTGGGGTGATTGTTTCGTGAGGTGGCTCTCAGCCTCTTGCGGTTGAGGACTGAAATATAGCTTAAAAAAACAACTCTGGGGAGTTCCCTGGGGGCGGTGCACAATTATCCAAGCGCGGCTCGGGTAGGGAGGGTTTGAGTCGGCTGGGTAATCCTTGCCTCAAAGCGCACTAGCGACTCCTGTGGTGGCCGGGCGCCTGCGAGTTAGCTGAGTTGTCTGCAGAACTGCGTTTCCTCCGACGCAATAGCTCTGGTTGACTTCACTGTTGGCTTGCCGTTTGAAAAAAGGAGGTCGGGTGACAGAACTCGCTTCAGAGGACACATGTGCTTGAGTTGCAGCACTGAGACAAGGTCTTCAAAACAATTGTAATATAGACTTTAATATGTATTTCTTGAAATAATGGCACAGTTATCTCACAAAAACGGAAGTAAAGGCTTCCGTTTTCATGAGATAATTATGTTGTTATTTTGAGATACTGCAAGTATCTTTCAAGTAGTTTTTACTTTTGTTGTTATGAGATAACTGTCATTATATTATGACATACTTGCACTATTTTATTTTAATTCTATGTAGCACCAATATGCATGTGTACTTTTCCCTTGGTTATGTTCTGCATGTACTATAGTTTGCTGTGTTTTTCCATGTTCAATGATATACCTCACTGTGCCTTGCTATTCATTCCGGTGCTTACCTATGCTTTCCAGTATGCTTCCACTGTGCTTTATTACACTTCACTGTGTTTGTACTGAAGGAAACAAAGCATCCTCATCCTCTCCTCCCATTAGAATGTGCTGGAGCTCAGCCTGTGTGACGAAGACGCCCTCAAAGATGACTGCCACGCCTCTGTTCTGTGTGACGTGGGAGGGTTGACTCCAGGACAATCTGAGAAGTGCACCTTTACTCTCAAAGAAGAGGTACGGCCTGGCCAGGCTGAGTAGTTTACATTACAAAAACAAAACAACGATCACGTCTTCAATAAAAGGCTATCTCCGGATACAGCAACTGCTGTGCTCCCAAAAACAGGTGCATTCATTGTATTAATAAGAAAGACCAATGATTAGCAGTATATCAGTATACCAGTGTGCTTGAATGTACATTCATACAATAAGCATGTCTTCCTTTATGTTTACAGAATAGCCAGTGCCCCTCTAATGTAGATGTCTTGTCTATTTTACAGTCCAATGAAGAGCTGCAGGTAGAATTTGAGTTGCATGAAAGGTGAGTGTCTAATTGGTTTCACACAACTACAACTATAAATTACACTATTGAATTGCTGGTGCTATTTTTTAAATATTGAGTGCCTGATTATTTTTAGTTTTTTTTATCCCTCAATTTTCTTCCCAGTTGTGTTTCTGTGGGTGTCCTCCGATTCCTCCAGCCAAGCCAGCTCCCTTATTCACTAAGGAACTTGAGAGTGGATGTCGGGGAGCTGCCTCACTGACCTCTGCTCTTGAGTTCCTGGCCGGCAGGGGTCAGTGCAGGGCGATGTCAGGGCCAATGTGACGGCCCCTCTGGAGTTGCCCACCCAAAGCTCATGCAAAGACACTCCTATGCTATATAGCAGTGGTCTCCAATCCTGGTCATGGAGAGCCCCTATCCAGTATGTTTTGTAGGTCACCCTAAATCACCAATTTCAAAACACTGGAACACACGGGGGCGGCACGGTGGCGTGGTGGTTAGTGTTTCTGCCTCACAGCACCAGGGTCCTGGGTTCAATTCCAGCCTAGGGGTCTGTCTGTTTGGAGTTTGCATGTTCTCTCCCCGTGTTCACGTGGGATTTCTCCAGGTACCTCGGTTTCCTCCCACAGTCCAAAGACATGCTATTCACTCTAAATCACACCTCTGTGTGAGTGTGTGTGTGGTGCCCTGTGATGGACTGGCGTCCCATCCAGGGTGTAGTCCTGCCTTGCACCCTGTGTCTGCTGGGTTAGGCTGCGGCTCACCATGACCCTCTAATTGTTCATTTCACAAATCACCTGCTTAATTGATCACAACAAAATAGTTCCAGGTGTTTATAAATTGATGATTTATTGGTTATCTATAAAACCTGCTGGATCGGGGCTCTCCAAGACCAGGGTTGGAGACCCCTGCTATATAGTTTATTAAACAACTTTTATAGAAGAAACCTTGGCAAATATCTAATCCCTTTGTGCATGGCAGCAGGCATCCCCAGGAATGAGACTGCATGTATAAGGGATTAAGGGAATAGAATGGAACTCTGTGGATTAATTTATTTTTGTTATTTGCTGGGCAGCAGTGTGGAGTAGTGGTTAGGGCTCTGGACTCTTCAATCCCAGTTGGGAGACACTGCTGCTGTACCCTTGAGCAAGGTACTTTACCTAGATCGCTCCAGTAAAACCCAGCTGTATAAATGGTGAATTGTATGTAAAACATAATGTGATATAATTGTAACAAATGTAAGTCACCCTGGATAAGGGCGTCTGCTTAGAAATGAATAAACAATGATAGTATGTGTTGCAGTCAGGATGTCCCGGGTGAGATTCTAGCGGTGAGTGGAAGAGTAGATTCACAGTGACGGGGTGTGTTCACAGAGCACACAGCACTCTACTCAGATTGGCAATGCATGGATACAGTAAGGGATCCCTGATGCCAGGAAACTAATCATCAAGACACTCCTATTCAGACAGCACTTGTAAAACCTCAACTCTAACCTTCTGGACAATGTGACACCCTGCCTTAAATGCGCTTTAACTGGCTTTATTGTATCTGCTCCTGACCTTGCTGCTCCCCACTATTGCTCCTTGTTATGTCTGTTTTTAATCCTGCTCTTCAATTTGTCTTTACTGTGAAATATATCTACCTTACTTGGTGCCTGTTTTCACTGCACTCATAACTAACCCTGATGTAACTACCGCCGTATTATTATCTGCCCTTACTTGAACTGTCCCTAAATTGAATAATGTCCTGTATTTTGTACTTGCTCTTAGTTAAACTTTTTGCTAACATTCCACACAAGTGTAGAACGGCACTTAATACAATAGGAGTCTACACAATCAGTACTACTGGCATAGGGTATCTTTGGTATGCTCTATCCCAGGGGCCAGAGCTCTTTTCATCTAGAGACTTACATACCTACTGTCACATTATGTAAACTATATATATATATATATATATATATATATATATATATATATATATATATATATATATATACAGCTCTGGAACAAATTAAGAGACCACTGCAAAATTATCAGTTTCTCTGGTTTTACTATGTATAGGTATGTGTTTGGGTAAAATGAACATTTTTGTTTTATTCTATAAACTACTGACAACATTTTTCCCAAATTCCAAATAAAAATATTGTCATTTAGAGCATTTATTTGCAGAAAATGATAACTGGTCAAAATAACAAAAAAGATGCAGTGTTGTCAGACCTCGAATAATGCAAAGAAAATAAGTTCATATTCATTTTTAAACAACACAATACTAATGTTTTAACTTAGGGAGAGTTCAGAAATCAATATTTGGTGGAATAACCCTGATTTTCAAGCACAGCTTTCATGCGTCTTGGCATGCTCTCCACCAGTCTTTCACATTGACGTTGGGTGACTTTATGCCACTCCTGGCGCAAAAATTCAAGCAGCTCGGCTTTGTTTGATGGCTTGTGACCATCCATCTTCCCCTTGATCACATTCCAGAGGTTTTCAATGGGGTCCAGGTCTGGAGATTGGGCTGGCCATGACAGGGTCTTGATCTGGTGGTCCTCCATCCACACCTTGATTGACCTGGCTGTGTGGCATGGAGCATTGTCCTGCTGGAAAAACCAATCCTCAGCATTGGGGAACATTGTCAGAGCAGAAGGAAGCAAGTTTTCTTCCAGGACAACCTTGTACTTGGCTTGATTCATGCGTCCTTCACAAAGACAAATCTGCCTGATTCCAGCCTTGCTGAAGCACCCCCAGATGAGTCCAATTTTCAGCTTTGCCCAACACCTGGTCGTCTAATGGTTAGACGGAGACCTGGAGAGGCCTACAAGCCACAGTGTCCCGCACCCACTGTGAAATATGGTGGAGGATCGGTGATGATCTGGGTGTGCTTCAGCAAGGCTGAAATCGGGCAGCTTTAGCATGAATCAAGCCAAGTACAAGGTTGTCCTGGATGAAAACTTGCTTCCTTCTGCTCTGACAATGTTCCCCAACTCTGAGGATTGGTTTTTCCAGAAGTTGTCATTTTCTGCAAATAAATGCTCTAAATGACAATATTTTTATTTGGAATTTGGGAGAAATGTTGTCAGTAGTTTATAGAATAAAACAAAAATGTTCATTTTACCCAAACACATACCTATAAATAGTAAAACCAGAGAAACTGATAATTTTGCAGTGGTCTCTTAATTTTTTCCAGAGCTGTATATACAGTACATATATATATATACATATATACAGTACATATAAGGCTAGCTGCTATGAAATAATTCATTCCTTTCTTTCTTTGGCTGGCATGGAGTGTTCACTCAGTGAGCAGGGAAGTGGGGTAATATTTCCTGCCACGTTTTCAAACATCAGCATACATTGGATAAGAATGCAGCCCAAGGCTAGTTACCTTTATAGTCAAATTATTGATTGTTGTTTATGAAATGGATTTTGTTTTTAGAAGTTACATTTTGACAGGTAGTAATTAACAAGTAGTGTTATGTTAATATTTTAAGTACCATATTTACATGTTGTATGTAAAGATTTGTATAAAGAGGATCCTGAACAATAGGTTGTGTTATACAGCTTTTATTTCACTCAGGACAGATTTCCCAATAAACCACAAGCCTCGAATGGTACACTTGAATGTTTCCACTCCATTAATGAACAGCGATGCTGGAATCCATTGTGATATTTCTTTTCCCCGCTCTGCAGACTCTTCCCTGTGTGCAGCTGGAGGGCAGTTTCCACAACGAAGGATACCAGCTGGAGCCAGGTGCCTGCTGCTCACATCATCATGTTATCATTATTATTCTATTTCTCTATCAAGCCTGCTGTTCTACAAGCAAGGGTAATGTGTGAACTATCAGCAGTCTCAGGGTGGAAGTTCTGAATCCAGCCTGGTGATGAAGCCCCATGAAACAATGACTTGATTTACATGCGGGGAAACTTTCAGGACATTTGTCTACTGTCATGACTTATTTAAGGTGGTACAGCTGGATTACTATTTTAGATAGTTGTGTTTTCTGTTTAGTTTATGTTTGAATAACAATATAACAAATTATACAAAAACAATCAAATACAACATGAAGTTTCAAAGCAGGAGTTGTTAAATTAAATATAAACCAAAACTATCTAAAATTGTAAGTCAGCCATACCACCTTAAATAAGTCATGACAGTAGAAGATAAGTCATGACATTTTAAACCAAGCCAGCGTCTCACTTGATAAAAGCCCTGCCACATGGAAAACAAATTGGTGTTATGAAAAGAGACTTTTTAATTTTATGAAATATGAAGTTTTTTTCAGCTTTTTTAAGACTATCCTTATATATTCATCCTCTTCAGATATACTAGAAATGGAGTCTATAGTGTTCTTTCTAGTTTCCTCCGTCCTGCCTATATAGTGATGCATTAGATCACATGCAATTACAGTACAGCCATAGCTGAAGGGTTAATATGGATAACAAAAATACAATTGTTTGTGTTGTTTTGAGTGGAATAGTGGGTTTCTAGATTAGAATCTGTGATTGAAATTACTGATGTCCCGCATGTGTTGGCCTTTATTAAAACACACAACAAATCTATTGTTCCTGTCATCACAAAATCTCTTTTGAATCCCCTTCCAGATTTGAACTTGGATCCAGAGACAGTGTCCAGTACAGGATCTGTGCAAACTCTCAGCGCCCCTGTGCAGGTTAGTAGTCTCTGCTTTGGATTGTTAAGCAGCAATTCTAGTCAACTCTCCATTATTCAGAGTAATATGGGGGAGGATGATCTGGATTAAACAGAAACACATAGAAAAACACATCTAGTATACTTAGTGTTCCGCGTTTTGCTTTTTTTATTTTTGATAACCCTGTGATGTCCCTATAAACATAATTTGAGCTGATTTACTTTCTTAATCAATATTTAATTACCAAAGGACATTGGTTCAATTTACCCTTCTATGTTTTGATTGAGTTAAAAAGGACATGCATTGATCTTGCCTGATTCCGGACCTGCATTTCATTCGGGCTCAGTCTAATCATTGCTGAATTTCATTGCGTTCGTTTTCTTCTGCAAATTTAAATAACATTTCACTTATCAAATATACCATTTATTGACTTAATAACTGTTAATTAATGTTTAAAGGGAGGTAAAGAGCTGGAAAAAGAAAACCGATAACTTGGAATACTAAATATACCGGACTTCAAGTCACCAGTGTACAGTACTGTTTATTTGTTTTTGAATCACTCCACCATTGTTTTATCTAATTCTTTGAAATAATTGTTTTTCATTGATTTTTCAGATTAGCCGATAAATAGTTAGAGTTATGTGTATGTGTGGCAAAGTGCCCCGTCCCTGTGTGCATTTATGTGTTGTATGTTGCGTGTGTAAATGTTGGTGTATAGTCATTGGTACACGGGATATAAACGGGTCTGTGTTTCACGTGTATTTAAAAAGTGTAGATTTGTATTTAGGCACGAGGAGGGCACAAATCACTTCACGTGCTGGTTAAATGTAATATGTGAGCACGAGGTTGCACATAATTAATTCACGTGCTGGGATTCAAGTGAATAATTAATTAGTAATTGAATCCCAGCACAATAGTATATATAGACGCACATTTCTTGCACTCAGGGTTGGGTGTTCGGAAGAGGAGAACGGGTGAGAGAGAGAGGAGAGTTAAAATCATTAGAAGTAAAGATAAGTGTTTGTTCTCACCGTGTTTGTTTGTCTCTCCGTGCACCGTTTGTTTAGTGTTAGTCCGTTTTGTCTGTCTTTTTATTTTGGCTACAAGTGCCGTGTCCTGTGTTTTGTGTACCGTTTAAAACCTTTTATTTGTTAATAAACGCTGAGTGCAGCCATTGCACTCAGCTCATCACCACCGTCTGTCTGTGTGTTTGAATTCCTGTCTGGTCTGACGCAACCCACTCTGGCCGTCTTTGTGACAGTATGAAATAAACAAATCTTTCTTATTTTTAAATTGTGAACTGTCTGTTCATCTATCCTGTAGTCTGATGACATCGTCACTCCTTAATACATTTTTATGCTGTTGGGAGACGCGTGCAGGGAGAGCCAGGTGCCTTCGGGAGACTCTAATACAGTACCTCCTGGTTTAGTTGGTAAAGCTAAAATCCAATCTTCTAATATGTATGTTAGAGAAAGGAGCCATGTGACCTGACTATGTATGGTCTCATTCCTACTACAAACCGAATAAATAAATGGGCTCGGTTTGTACCTCACCTCACTGATGATGTTGACTCCCTTCTACTTGTTATGCTCCTAACTGTGATTGACGAGCTTCCCATCAGTACAAGATGGATAATGTTTGGAAAGTCAAATGGAAATAACATATACCATATGTTCTTTAAAATGATCAATATTATTATTATAACAGTAGTAAAAACCAAATACTGACACTTACAGAACATTATTGAATAATTTGAAGGAAACATAGAAATGTATTACACAAATACTTCCAAATGTGATGAAATTTGACTTTCAAAAGCCAGCCCTTATGCTTTACACACACAGTTAGGGAACAGGTTTACGCAGTTACTTTTTCTGAACTTGGAATGTCTTTCTTTATATTCTATAACTTTGTAGAATTATACATCAAAAGTCCTTCATAACCACTCATTCACACCAGCTGTCACTCCTTATTACTACTATACTACCATCATTTATGACACAGGCATGTGGTTAGGATTACTGTGAAATTTGAAAGGCAATATTTGCTGAAGGGTTTGCACAGTCTGACACAGGAAGTGGTATGGTACATTTATTCATTTAAACAAGATTATTACAATTGGTAAACATGTCAGACTCTACTGCAAAGCTCTTGAGTGTGCTTGGTTGAATACAGAGCCTGAAGATCTGCAGAGTAATTCATGGGTGGAAATGAAAGAAAGTGGAGGAATTGGAGCAGTCACTGGAGCTGCTGCTGTGTCTCCAGTAACACATTGTGGAAGAGCTGCTCTTTGGTGTGGAGATCTGTCCTTGTAGAGCTTCATTAGAGAAAGATGGAGGTGTGGATCTATTCATTGAAGGAGGGGGGCATTCTAGTCACTGGTTGAGTGGTTAGTTAGGTGGATCTATTTACTGTTGGAGGGGGAGGTCTATTCATTGGTGGATAGGTGTGTCTGTCTAGTGGTGGATAAGGAGGTCTATTTATTGGTGGATAGGTGTGTCTGTCTAGTGGTGGATAAGGAGGTCTATTCATTGGTGGATAGGTGTGTCTGTCTAGTGGTGGATAAGGAGGTCTATTCATTGGTGGATAGGTGTGTGTCTATTGGTGGATAAGGAGGTCTATTCATTGGTGGATAGGTGTGTCTGTCTAGTGGTGGATAAGGAGGTCTATTCATTGGTGGATAGGTGTGTCTGTCTAGTGGTGGATAAGGAGGTCTATTCATTGGTGGATAGGTGTGTCTGTCTAGTGGTGGATAAGGAGGTCTATTCATTGGTGGATAGGTGTGTCTGTCTAGTGGTGGATAAGGAGGTCTATTCATTGGTGGATAGGTGTGTCTGTCTAGTGGTGGATAAGGTGGTCTATTCATTGGTGGATAGGTGTGTCTGTCTAGTGGTGGATAAGGAGGTCTATTCATTGGTGGATAGGTGTGTCTGTCTAGTGGTGGATAAGGAGGTCTATTCATTGGTGGATAGGTGTGTCTGTCTAGTGGTGGATAAGGAGGTCTATTCATTGGTGGATAGGTGTGTGTCTATTGGTGGATAAGGAGGTCTATTCATTGGTGGATAGGTGTGTCTGTCTAGTGGTGGATAAGGAGGTCTATTCATTGGTGGATAGGTGTGTCTGTCTAGTGGTGGATAAGGAGGTCTATTCATTGGTGGATAGGTGTGTCTGTCTAGTGGTGGATAAGGAGGTCTATTCATTGGTGGATAGGTGTGTCTGTCTAGTGGTGGATAAGGAGGTCTATTCATTGGTGGATAGGTGTGTCTGTCTAGTGGTGGATAAGGTGGTCTATTCATTGGTGGATAGGTGTGTCTGTCTAGTGGTGGATAAGGAGGTCTATTCATTGGTGGATAGGTGTGTCTGTCTAGTGGTGGATAAGGAGGTCTATTCATTGGTGGATAGGTGTGTCTGTCTAGTGGTGGATAAGGAGGTCTATTCATTGGTTGAATTTCAGATCGATCCATTGGTGGATGGAAAGGTCTATTCATTGATAGGAATTCATTCATTGGTTGACCAGTAGGTCTATTCATTGGTTGAATGGCAGGTCTATTTGGAGGAAATGCAGCTTCCTTCATTGGTTGAGCAGCAGTTCCACTCACAGATGCATTTATTGGTCGGGGGGGAGATCCCTTCTTAGAAGAAGCAGAACAGGAAGATCCTGCCATCAGTGTGCCTGGACTTGATGATGGGATTCCAGCTGCTGCATTCTTCTGAAACACAAAGCACTCATCAGCATCAATAACTGCAGTTCACAAAAACATGCATCCCCTTGCAAACAAAGCAACTTCATTTCCAGAAAGATGTGCAGCAATTTCTAGATTGAATAATAGACAGTTTGTTCAAAGCCTTATCAGAAGATCAAGTTAATAAAGACTGACAGAATGAAAGAGTAACCACACAAAGTCATTCCCATAAGTATCTAATAATCTCTTGACTTTACCGGATCATCCAATGGAGTTTCACTTGCAGTCAGAGGTTGGACACAGGCTCCTGGGCAAAGAATAGAATTCAAATCCATTAAAGCAATAAAAGTGAACTAGTTAACTCTTTAAGCAGATAAAATTGTTCCTTACAGACAATCAGAGCAGCTCAGTACCTCCTTAGGCTTAACTGAACAAATCTTTTTATTGATTTAAAGACCTTTCTGAAGTTTGTAAACTTGTAAGATTAGCAGTGATAACATTAAATAATTCTATATTCCAAAGAGTAATAAAAGCAGTCACTCTGAGGGGGAAAAAAAAAAGATTCTCCTTAACTATAATCTGCCAAGAACCAAAAGGAACGATGACCTCAAGCTCTGTATATACTGTAGCTGTTGAATTCTAATAAATTTACATATTATGTGGGGCACCCAGATTAGCTTTGCATTCCTCTGACACATGATGATGGGATACATTTTGAGATCATTTACTGTATTCTCAAATTTTTATAAAATGCATGTATGAAATAATGAATGAAAACATGGCCTGACTTATAGAATTAAAGACATTGTGCACACCACTTAACCATTCAATTCATAATATGCATGGCATTTCCACCGGTAGTGTGCAATGAAAAAGATATATAGCAGTTCTTAATCAACAGGCAGTATGTGTACATATTAATGCAATAATAAAACCAGCTCTCACTGCTGTGCTGGGGGAGGCTCTGTGTCACTCGGTGGGTGGGGGTCAATCGAATTGCTGAAGCTCTTTGCACATTCCCAAGCCTGATGTGAGCCTCGACTAGTCTGAAAAATAGGAAACTATTTCAGCCACGGAACCTTAATGGACAATGTAAAATGATACAAAATGTAATTCAGGGCGGACGCACTTTTGTCGAAGGTTTGCATTTTCATCCTTCTGCACTTGCAGAGCCCGTTCAGCAGCTCGTTTCTGAAGCTGTGACAATACAGAGAGGGATAGAGGGTAGCATTAGGAAGCAACTCTGCTTAAAGAGATCAGCACTGTTCTGTGAAATGGAGGAGTCACAAAACACTTACCCATTTCTCATGCACTGCCTTCTCACAAGACAGATTCTATAAGAGAGAAGATTCATTTCTGTCAGGGCATTGAAAACATAGATGTGAACTTTGCAATTCAAAGGGGATCTCAAGTAGTTTGTGTGTGTGTGTGTGTGTGTGTGTGTGTGTGTGTGTGTGTGTTACTTGTTCACATATTCTGCTACAATTGTTTAAGTAAGTTGTGTGTTTTTATTTTTTCGACATCCTGACCACTTTTTTACACTATTAAATTGCACTACACTGTGCTTCGTTTCCAAGATGGCTTCACAAGTACCCTTCAGAAGAATGTCAGAACTATAGTTCCCATCATCCTCTTGCTCATGTATGAATGATGGGGGTGATGGGAAATGTAGTTCTGACGTTCTTCTGAAAGGTACATGTGAAGCCATCTTGGAAACAGAGCATGTAGACTGAAATGTAATAATATAAAAGGTGGTCAGGATGTAAAACAAATTAAAAATACACACACTTTACTTAAACAGCAGCAACGTATGGGGACATGTAACACATAAAGATTCTCTCTAATTCAGATTTTTCATTCTTAGCCCCCAGGTAAACATTTTGGACAGTTTTCAAAACAATAGTTTCTGTTGTTGACATGATACATGTTTACAGTGTATCTGTATTTCTTACAGGTTCAATGATTAACACATAGTGCTATATTTTAACATGCAGTATAGTAATACTGTACACAAAGATGATTCTACTTTCCATAACAATGACTGCACGTAAACTGTACAACATCATTTGTGTATTGCAATTTCAAACGTGGTGCTTTCTCATTGCAAGATATATAGGTATATACAGTGCTGTGTGCAGTGCAATCCCATGTGCTGTATACAGATTTTTTCCATTAAAGGGTATACGTATACTGCTGAAACAACCAATATTTAGTTGGAGGGCATGACGGATTGCCAAACAAACTATAACATTCATTTTTTTGAAAACAGCAGAAAGGCAAACTAAAAAGCTAAATAAAGTTTGCAAATGCACAGAGCATTCCACACTATTCTGCACAGGGGGGATTGGCAGATTTTGACCAACCTGTGCAGCAAGTTGAAATCATGGGATAGGCAGCAGGAAGGTTAATAGCAGTCCACAGCTGCTCAGATCTGATATTCTGCCCTACCTGGTATGCATAGGAATACTGTGTATTCTTTAGTTTCTCCTGGATTTTGTGCAATCTTTCCTTGTAAATCTTTAGTTCCTTGTTTGCCTGTACTGGATTTCCATTGCCTTCAAACAGTCTCTCCTCCTTTTCTCCATGCCTGTGCTCTTCCTGAAGGAGTTTTCTGAAAGATTTTAGACTTGTTATCCACAGCTATTAACCACTCAAAACAGTTGAATTCATTAAAGGGGAAATCAAGTTCCCCACAGCTCTGTAAGTAAGGTGTGTGTATTTGTAAACTGTTCACGCCAGAGGTATTTATTTGTTGAACTCTTTCTTTATGACTTTATTAACATCCCACATGTGTCACCAGCTCCATTACAAACCGTCATATTACTAACTGAAACCCCGCCCTCACAACCTTACTAAGCCCTCTGTCCTTTGACCTGCAGAGTATATGCGGTAACACCCCCAACACTCCACAGTATTTTTTTTTTGACAACCTGACCACTTTTTGACACTATTAAATTGCAGTCTACAGTGCCCTGTTTCCAAGACACATGTACCCTTCATCGTCTGCTGTATGTGTGATGGGGGGTGATGGGAAATGTAGTTCTGAAGTTCTTCTGAAGGGTACATGTGAAGCCATCTTGGAAACAGAGCACTGTAGACTACAATTTAATAGTGTCAAAAATTGGTCAGGATGTCAAAAAACAATACACACATCTTATTATTATTTATTTATTAGCAGACGCCCTTATCCAGGGCGACTTACAATTGTTACAAGATATCACATTATTTTTATATACAATGTCCCATTTATACAGTTGGGTTTTTACTGGAGCAATCTAGGTAAAGTATCTTGCTCAAGGGTACAGCAGCAGTGTCCCCCCACCAGGGATTGAACCCACGACCCTCCGGTCAAGCGGCCAGAGCCCTAACCACTACACCACACTGCTGCCCCCACTTTTTTTACTTTAACAGTTGTAGCAACATATGAGAACATGTACAATAACACACACAAAACAACTTTATTTCCCCTTTAACAAGGTGAAGTTCAACTCTTAAGACTCTCTTGAAATCGACTTGGAGCTGAAACATTTGTCATTGATCTCAAGTCTCCTTTAGTGCTTCACAACTTCAGATGTCCATAAAATGGCAGTTGAGTCTCCTCTGTAGCCCCTCCCAGCAGCATGAATACTCACTGTCGGAGAGTGTTCCATGTTTGCTCATACAGATCCCTCAGTATCTCCAGTTTGTGTTGGGCAGTCTTGAGGTTTCTGTGCTCCAGGTTTCTTCTTTTCTCTGTAACACAGATCCCCAGTGTAATTCTAATGTAATAACTGGGAGGGAGTTCATTATTAGAGAAGCAAGAAAGCGAACAGGACATGTACCTTCCATCTCACGTCTGCCTTTCTCTTCATCTGCTAGTTTGGCCAGATTTCTGTCTCGTTCTTCTGCCTCTGGTGTGATTTGGATCTAGATTTAAATGAATGGAGAGTACATCGTATACATTCAGAAAACACGTCTTTACCACCCTATTTAAAGCATGCTTAGTGTAGTTTATTTCGTTTTTGCCCAGCACATGCATAATGTATCTCAATAGTGGGCAGCAGTGTGGAGTAGTGGTTAGGACGGTGGAATCTGACTGGAGGGTTTAATTCCAGGTGGGGGACACACTGCTGCTGTAACCTTGAGAAAGGTGCTTTAACCAGATTGCTCCAGTTAAAAAAGAAAATTGTAGAAATGCCTAATTATATGTAAAAAATGATGTGATATCTTGTAATAATTGCAAGTCTCCCTGGATAAGAACGTCTGCTAAGAAACTATTAATAGTGCAAAATTGCAGAGCAATTTAATAAAAGCAGCATAAAAAATAATCACCTTCAAATGCTTAAAAAAAGGATAGCTATTTAATTACAAAAGCCAGTTAATTCAAATGGACTAGAATGAATTTGAATTAGACTTACCTGTGAAACGATGTTGATCTGTTTAACTGTCTTCTTCATTTTATTCTCTGAAAGAGTAAATGTGTTTGTTCAAACTCCAGTTTGGTGGTACTCAGCTCTGGCCCTCGACATCCATACCAGTCCTGCTCTTTATTCTAATCAGGTCCACACTACAAAACCGATCTCGAGAACCCAACTCAAAACCGTTCTGATTAGTCTAGCTCAGAGTGCCCACAGTGAAATACCCCTTTCTCTTTAGTCAGTATTAATGCATTCACACATTATTAAAATAGTGTGGTTTCATTTCTAGCAGTGCAGTGGCTAATAGGACTTATTACACTATCCCACCATGCACTAGCTAGTGTTTGCAAACAAGAAAATGTGGATTCTATGCTAGTAGAACAAATTGTGCTTCTGACTTTCCTGAAAAAATGCAGTCACATATGGCAGTAGGTCCTATTATATGTAATTTATTTATATAACGTTTATTTTACAAGTTAATTAACGTTTATTTGACCTAAAACCTGCTTCCTACAATGTTCTGATGTTAACAGCAACAGCTCGCCACCTCACACCGGAGTTTACACCCAGTTCCCCTAAGGCAGTGCCTGTTTGCATGAAACATCTTAAGACTATTTCACTTATTTCACTTTATTTATTTTTTACCATCGAGGCATCGTTTTTTCCATAACGCAAAAAAAAAAAAAAATGCAAAGAGGTATTTTTAGTTATAGCCTACACGGAAATGAAACATTTCTCCAGTCTATCTCCATATCATTATATGTTTATAACTTAATACTTTAATTATACACATTTCAAATGATCTGTCTCTCACACTACATTAACTCAGTTCCTCAAAAGTTAAAACAAATATTGCTGTATCATGCAGGACCCACGACCGTCTTCTATGAAATTATTAATCATCTTTCATAAACAAACTGCTTTCAACGTCACATTGTGAACTTCTTGCGCGAAATCATTTAAGAAATGTAAATATTTGCAATAGCCATGCGCCACACGTAAACTGAGGATTCTGGGATATTGGAGGATACACAATACGTAGATCGGTATTACAACGTCCAGACATATGATAATACGCACTAACTGATGCGACCTTATTTAGAACCGGACTGTAAACCACCTCCTGAGGTAGTCTCAAGTCTGGTTCTCGAGGACGGCATTAAACGCTCGGTAGTGTGGACACAAACCGTATTTAGCACTTTTAGGTGGTTTAAAAGCAACTAATACGGATTAAATATTAATCAACAGGTTCAGTGAATTAGAATTAGAATAGAGAGTATGGAGTAAAATCCTTGCACTGGACTAGATGGACTAGCTCTTAAGGGCCAGTTTAGCACCACTACTCTAGCCCCCACCCCCTTAAATATTCAGTTATCTGCTGCATTGCTCGGGGATTACACTGCACCTGGAGTCTCACCATTGACATTTCCTTCCTGAATCGTCACAGTCTCACACTGAGCATCTGCCTTCAGACCTCCCAGCTTGCTTATCTGCTCATATAAAGCCTGTAGATTGTAAGCAGTCAAAATCGTACACAGTTTTCATAAATGAGTCATTTACATTGAATTAAAACATTTGAGATTAAAAAAAAAAAAAATACTATAACTAGTGAACAGAAAGGAGTGGCAATGCTCTATTTTAAGTGAAATAAATAAGTAACATTTAATAAATAAGTTACAGTATCGGCCTTAATTTACGGCAATTTCGATTTTCAAAGAAGAGAAATTTGGAGGATGTACTTTTTGTTTCTGAACTACGTATACAGGAACATTCTCGCTTTCCAGCAATACTGCCCCTTTTAGTCTGGCTGCTGACTGGCGGAGCACTCGAGTGTGATTTGACGAGTTTGTCTTTTTCAGCTTTGTCAGCAGGTCACTTAAGAAGTAGTCTTTTGTTTTTATATATTATATTAAGCAGTGGTGTACCTCAATGTCACAGTCTTTGCAGGCTATGGAATCTGCCATATCTTTGGAAATCTTTTGGAGCATTTTCATTTCCTCAGTAAGCTTACTGCGTTGTTTCTCCCCGTCTTTCACCTCTTTCAGTAGCTAGAAAACAAGAATCCTTCAGTGTTAAACATTGTGTTCCAGCACAGAGCAGTCCAGTGCTCTACACATATACAGGTGTGTTCTCTTGTACAGAATACAAGAGTTCTACTTGCCTCTTCCTTCTCGTGGTTTAATCTTTCATTCTCTTCCAGAGTCCACTGCAGCTTAGCCCGGAATTCAGCCTCTTCAAGACTGTCCTTTTCCAAAACTCCTGCTTCCTAAATTGGTTTTATATCCAAGAAATTGTATAGTTTACAAACAGATACAAAACTAGATCAGATCTTTTAAATAGCTAGTATACCAAATGATCTTGTTATAGATAACATCAAACCAACTTAGATATATGCAATATGAGTGTAGCGTTGGAGATTTAATGCCTTTAATGTGTTTTTTGTTGCTTTTCCAGTAAGTGTTATGTCACTCTTGTTCAATTAAGGGAACATTGAGCGATGGAGACCATGTCTAACCACTGCAGCTCCCATTGACTCCAAGTGAGAGGCAAAGACAAGCACATGCATCCACCGAAACGTGCTTCAGGCTGTCAGGCCATCCGCGTTCTTTCACTCTTTCTTTCACCGTGAAGTCAACCTTATCTATCGGGTCGAAGGAAATGCAGTTCTGGTTGAAAAACAGCCGGCTCGCAGGTGCCCAGTCACCACAGGAGTCTTTGGTGTGTAGTGATGAGACAAGGATTACTCTGTCGACTGAAACCCTCCACACTTGAGCGCCGCTCGGCCAATTGTACTCTACCACCTGTATGCAGTCCTGCTGGGTCACTTTTTTCATTTTTGTTCAAGGAATGATAGAGCACCACAGTAGATACTGTGATACAATGTACTATATGTGCTATTATGCATATATATATATATATATATATATATATATATATATATATATATATATATATATATATATATATATATATATATATATATACACAACATGCCTGCATATATTTCTAAAGAAGGCTTACATAGCGTTGCGTTTAATTTAATTTGCAAAAAAAATACAAAAAACATACATTTAATTTTGGATAATTTTGCATAATTTCTCTTTTTTCTGTGCACAATTCCCTGGGTTTTAACTGGGCAACAGAATAACACCAATCATACCTTCAATGGTTCTGCATTCCATGATTCAAAGATTTTCTCGCAGCTCTGAATGGATGTTTGAATCTCAGAAATCTATTCAAAATAAAAGAGGATACAGTGAAACTAAGAAACAAGGTGTCATCTTTATGTTAATATCGGAGTAAGTGAATAGAAACTACATTGCTAGGCAGTAAACTTGTTAACTGATCAAACTTACCAGTTGTTCTTGATTGGCCCGCTTTGTCTTGTGTTGCTCTAGGGCAGACTGTGAGGCTCTGAGCTGTTCCTCTGCGGATTCGTTCACACGCTGTAGATATTCACACATGCCCTTTTAGGTGAAGGACAAAACAGAAAGATTCAAACAGTGCTCCAATTCCACAGCATTTCAGGGGGAACTCAAGGTTTTTCGTGTGTGTGTGTGTGTGTGTGTGTGTGTGTGTGTGTGTGTGTGTGTGTGTTACGTGTTCCCACATGTTGCTACAACTGTTTAAGTAAGGTGTGTGTGTATTGTTTTTATTTTTTGACATCCTGACCACTTTTCTGCACTATTCAATTGCAGTCCACTTTGCTCTATTTCCAAGATGACTTCACATGTACCCTTCAGAAGATCTTCATTCTCATGCTCATGTATGGATGAGGGGGGTGATGGGAAATGTAGTTCTAAAGTTTTTCTGAAGAGTTCTTCCGAACAGAGCACCAGAGACTGCAATTCAATAGTGGTCAGGATGTCAGAAGGAATGAATAAAAACAATACACACAACCAACTTAAACATATGGGAACATGTAACACAAACACAAAAACGTTCCCCTTTAATTACATACTTATTCCAGCAATAGTAATAATACTTGGTAGTTCCAATGAAACTGGCATTTATGCAATTAATTTGGGTTATTACCATACAATTACACAGTAATAACATGGTAATAACAGGTATGTGTGCACTGGCGTCTAATGAGCTGTCCATTATTCTTCATGTCCTACCTGCAGGTTCTTGTTTTCACGTGTAGAAGACTGTGTTGCCTCTTCAGTTTCTTTCAGATGTTTGCCATGTTCCTGAATCTAATCAGAACAATACAGTTCATTAGTAGAGTTCTTGGTTTAGGTTTATTTTCATTCAGACTCATTCACGTTTGTTTGGGTATTTTTTTTGACTTGGTCACTTTGGCAGGGTACACTGAGTGGTGTTGGTCATGCAGGCAACACATGAACAGTGAGTGTGTGATGTAGGTGAGCTCCTCAAAGCAGCTCAGTAAAATAATCACTTTAACGGTTTGCTCAGTTCTGCTGTCACTGAGCCGCTCAGGGCGCTCCTGAGCATTTCTCATCAGAGATCAGAGTGAGTGGATGGAACGGACACCTGCAGGAAACAAGTGGAGGCGATAGGAAGAGTTGACTAATTGACACTGAAGTCACCGATGATGAATTGGTATGACTTCATAAAGTTAATACATAAGATGGTACAAATGGCTGTTTTTATCATTTTATTTCATTTTTCAAAATTTAGAGCTGTTTTATAATTATTATTACTGGTGCCATTAATATCCCATACGGAAAGGAAATATATTTAATATATTTAAAATATATAGCTTTACAATGCATACATTGTTCCTACATTTTCCATATATGAAACATATTTAAATATATCAAATACATACATATATATATATATATATATATATATATATATATGAAACATATATGATTGTGACAGGCTGGCGAGTGGTGACGTCAGGCCAGAATGCAGGACACAGAACCGAGGCAGTAGTACTGCAGGGCAAAAGACACTGCGGCGCCATTTATTCAAACAATAATAAAAATAAATATTTAAACAAAAAACACAAAAGAAAAGGTTTCAACAAAAATCAATCTCGAATGCAAACAAACGCTAAGGTCAGGCTGAGCAACTGCCTTCACTGATCCTTATTCGTTCTTCCTTTTAAATATAGCTCTCACTCTGAACACCCACCCCAGCGCAGCGAGCTGCAGGTTTTTATATACTCAGCCGGGGGATTAACCAGCTACCAATCAGCTGATTATCCCATAGCTGCATTCTGCACGAGTTTTTGAATTACAGGCAGAGGAGTTGCCAAACCTCACCTCTGCCAGAATGTACACACATGCACGCACGCAAACACGCCATCTTTTTAAATAAATAAATACTTATACAAAATCATAATACAACATGACAATACACAATAACGAAAATGAAAACACATTTAAATGTACAGGGCTCCTCGCCCTGTTACAATGATCCATATATATTTACAGATATATTGAAAATGTATTTTCTTTCTGTATGGGATTATTGTTCGTTTTTGGAACAGTCCTGCAATGTTGGTATTAAACACCAGATAGCCAGATATGAGGTTTAGTCCAAACAGAGCGCCAAACTCAGGGCTATTTCATCTACCATAACCTCAGAAATACAAACGAGTAAAGAATTGTTATTCACCATTTTAAACATCGCTCAGCGCTTTCGTGTAGCAGAGCATTAAGTGAATTTCAAATCAGATCAGTGTTCTTTCTGAGCGGCTCACTTACTTAACGCACCCACTGTTAAAATGTGTGAGCCGTTTAGAATATGTGAGCAGACACAGTGAGTTGAGTGTTGCACTTTCCCAACTCTTTCTAACAAAATGTAGAAACCCAAATCCATTACCTTTAAACACACACACATTCTTGCTGGTCAGAAAAAGGCACTGCAGACAGCTAGACGGGTTACCAGCGGATTGCTCGGATAAGAGAGGTGTTTGGATAATTGAGGTTTTAGCTCTTTGAGCCGCAGTGGTTTCATTATGAAACTACAGATTCTTCATTTTTTTTCCTGAAAATGTAGTGTGATTTCTTGCTGTAACCATTGTTTAGTATGTGTTGGTGGTGCCCTCTAGTGGACAAAATTGGAAACAGACAAAATAAGTGACCTCACAGTTGCTAAGTTTAGCAGAATCTGTGTTTTCTTGCATGTATGCAAAATCATCCAATATCTGTTACAGGTTCGCTTTTTTTCAGAGTTTTGTTTCTTATGTGAAATAATGTTTAGAGTAGGAAAGCATTGAACATTTCTGAAATTACAACAGTTTGCTGTATTTTTTTAAAGTTATATCACAAAAATGTAAGCTACTGTGCCTTAAAGGGTTAACCAGTTTAATTATTGTGAATCTTTTTCTCTTACTGCCCTTCACTTTACAAAGTCCATCCTGTGCTTACCGTGTGTTTTAAATCTGATAAATGACCAGCAGCTTGGCAAATTTCATCTGACAGCTGTCTAATTTTTTGGTGAAGCTGTGTTACTGTCACTAAAATAAACCAGAAATAAAAAGAAAATATAACTTGCTGACAGCCATTTCAGTACAGCAAGCAAAACATAGACATTAAATAAATCATTTTAAAATGTACATTGTTTTTCCATTAGATAAATACATACAATTGTTTATTTAAAAAAAAAAAAAAACACAGAACAAAGAACCCTGAATCCTATTGCTTCACACTATTGTAATAACACTTACGTTGGTACATTGGCCTTTTGATCTGAAATAAATACATAAAGGAAAATATGACTCATTTTTCTGTCAGCTGTTTTTGTAAGAAATACGGTCTTTGCTGATACATTCATATATGTTAATTGAATAATTATAATAATCTATTTTGTTACCAAAGCAATTTACAATGAGTTATTTTACATAACAATTCCCCCTTACCCAGGGCAACTTACAGTTGTTACAAAATATGCACATTTAAAGAATTACAGTACAATTTAGAGAACAATATACAATCATTTCAACTTTTACTGAAGCAATCGAGGTAAAGTAACTTGCTCAGTGTCTCATCATGGATTTTAACCCAAAACAAAAATTAGCAAGACCACTTGGGGATATTTTCAGTAGTTGTCTGAATCCTTTTTTTTTTTGGAATCGTATCATTAGTTAAATGAGGAATCACCATGAGAACCCCTTCTGTCAAACTGAACTCAGTTTCTTTACTCACTGCGAGCACAGTCCTCCATAGCACCACAAGGAAGGAAATGTATCCTATCAGGAAGGTAACCATCACAGGTTCCCAGGGAAACCCAAAGAAATCAGGTCCTGGTCTCCATTCAGCAGGCAGGGTCCCAACAAACTAAAACAAAACAGAGAACAGAGCATTGTAAACCTTCTCAAATCTGAGGCTGCTTCAGCAGTGATCAGCAGCAATCAAAGAATCAGCGCTGTACACAATCAGAGAATCAGCGCTGTACTCAATCAGAGAATCAGTGCTGTACACAATCAGAGAATCAGCGCTGTACACAATCAGAGAATCAGCGCTGTACACAATCAGAGAATCAGTGCTGTACACAATCAGAGAATCAGTGCTGTACACAATCAGAGAATCAGCGCTGTACACACTCAGAGAATCAGCGCTGGACACAATCAGAGAATCAGCGCTGGACACAATCATAGAATCACCATTGAAGTTAGTTAGCTTTTCCTCACAGCTCATTAAAAAGAATACATAAATAACATTAAGAATACAAAGCAATCAAAAAATCTCTCTCTCTCTCTTTATATATAACTCTCTCTCTCTCTTTATATTATTTATTTAGGTTAATAGAAGTAGGAATAAAACTCTTGATAAATCTTGCTCTTTTAGACAGCAGTTTTACAAACCAGTAACATAAGGAGTGTTCCAGGTCACAGAGACTCTGCGTGCCTCACGCAGAATCGAACCATCACTTAGCTTTGTAAGATTAGGAGAAGGGGCCCGGTTGCACAAAAGCTATTAAAATATTTTAAGACCACTTTCTGGGCTTCAACTTAATAAATATTTAAGACCAAAATAAATAAGACCTGTTGCACAAAAAGTCTTATTTTCAACCTGGACTTAAATTGAAGTAATTATGTAAACCTCCTCCTCAGCAGGCTTAAATGGAGGGAACAAGCTGAACTGCTATCTGAGTCTGTCATACAGCATCTGTTTCAACATGTGGTTGCCAAAGAAGAGACTACAGTATAGTGACTCATTTTTAATGTACCTGTTGCTAATAACGTGCATCCTCTATTCAATTTCTTCACTTGCCACAATTGCATTGCAAACAAGACATTTCCCCCCAAAAATATATCAATTTAGCCAGCAGTGTTTTCCTTTTTTCCCTTAATTTTAAGTAATTTACAATACGAGTTACACCAGCAGCCATGTTTATTTTTCAATTCAACCTCAAAAAAACAAGACTGGTCTTCGTTACTTAGCAACAGCAGTTTAAGCCCAGTCTTACGTGAGACCTGCAAGGTTTTGCTTTGTGCAGCGGACTTATTTAGAGGTCTTACGTTTGGCCTTTTTACACTAAAATACAATTGGCCCAGGAAGTACAATCATTTTCGCTGCACTACAAGAGACTTTGTTAGGATGAGCAACAGAAAGTATGACGATATAACAGATATTACCATATGTCAACAGCGGGTCAGTTCCAACCCTTTCTAACTCCAGCTCAAGAGCCAAGCTTATCCTTCAATGGAATCCTAGATACAACCTTAGCCTAGTTGGTTTTGGCTAGTACAATGTTGGATATTTCAGGTTACTTTTACATTTGAATAGGTAACTAAATCAGGTAATCAGGTACTGGTAATGGAAAACATTTACTGAAAAATGGCTATGAAACATAGGGCTGGTTTCACAAACCCCGACTAGCACTAATCTTGGACTTCCCAACCTAAACTAACATTGAGTAGTCCCGGATTAGTGCTAATTGGGGTCTGGGAAACCAGCCAATAAGGTTTACTTTGATAGATCCTTTGATAGTATAGTGTTTCAAAGCACTTAATGCAACAATTTACAAGGCTCCTTCTATTAATACTTTAACATCCCTTCTGGCTTTTTAAATGTTTCTTATTGTCTGTTGTTTTTAATGCTTGTGTTGGTTTTGTTGTGCTTTTGTTTTTATTCTGACTTAAAACACGACTTTTAAGTGCTGTTTGCTATTGTACAACTTTGTGATTCGTTGAAAAGCGCTCTATCATTTTAATAAATGATTATTAATTATTACAGTTGAGTTCAAAAACAAATGACGGTAAAATCAATTACCATATAAAAACAATGATTGCAGTAACAATAAAACAATGGCAATGTAATACAATGAATTATAATAGAATTAAGCAAACAATTATAAAATCCATCAGTATTAGTACATCAGTACAACTTTCTATAGCTTTCCAAACCCTCCTACTACCTCTGTCCATACTTAAATCCCCCCCTTAACTAAAGAAGTACTACAGCACTGAACATACCTCAATTACTGTCCTAACCAGCACTGAACATACCTCAATTACTGTCCTAACCAGCACTGAACATACCTCAATTACTGTCCTAACCAGCACTGAACATACCTCAATTACTGTCCTAACCAGCACTGAACATACCTCAATTACTGTCCTGACCAGCACTGAACATACCTCAATTACTGTCCTGACCAGCACTGAATGGAGGGCAGATAACGGTCCCTTTGCCACATAGTGTGGAGAGCTGTCTCCTTTGGAATCCATTGAGAAAATAGAAAAACTCAACAGTCCAGGGACGAGATTTCTCTCACAACAATGCGTTTTCTATCAATAAAATACGTTTAAAATAATAATTCTTAGTATAAATAATAGTAATAATAATATGAGATGTTACAAAATAAATATAAAAGTGACCTTCAAGTGAAACGAAACTGTTGCGGATGATTAACATTACAATGTTGTAGCTAGGATGCATAGAATGTTGTCTCATATGATGTCACAAAGATATCACCATGAGGCTTACTGTAGGTTTATATTTTTGATGGCATGACAACCATTTGTTTTTGTTTAAAGTAGATCTAAGGCAAATTCCTATTGATGTAATTGTGTTCCATGGATTGTGACATCACCTCTGTTTGCATCCTTATATCTTTAATAATATTGCATCTTTATTGAATATAGCACCTGTAGGGATTAAAGACGAGGTCAGAAGTGGAGATTTCAATCAAGCTGTGTTTATTCTGATATCTCAGGAGAAGTACAATTCAAGCAAATTGACAGACTAGGTCTGCCCATAGACATCAAGCACTTCAATATACAGTACTGTGCAAAAGTTTTAGGCAGGTGTGAAAAAATGCTTTAAAGTAAGAATGCTTTCAAAAATAGACATGTTAATAGTTTATATTCATCAATTAACTAAATGCAAAGTTAGTGAACAGAAGAAAAATCTACATCAAATCAATATTTGGTGTGACCACCCTTTGCCTTCAAAACAGCATCAATTCTTCTAGGTACACTTGCACACAGTTTTTGAAGGAACTCGGCAGGTAGGTTGGCCCAAACATCTTGGAGAACTAACCACAGTTCGTCTGTGGATTTAGGCAGCCTCAGTTGCTTCTCTCTCTTCATGTAATCCCAGACAGACTCGATGATGTTGAGATCAGGGCTCTGTGGGGGCCATACCATCACATCCAGGACTCCTTGTTCTTCTTTACGCTGAAGATAGTTCTTTATGACTTTCGCTGTATGTTTGGGGTCGTTGTCATGCTGCAGAATAAATTTGGGGCCAATCAGATGCCTCCCTGATGGTATTGCATGATGGATAAGTATCTGCCTGTACTTCTCAGCATTGAGGAGACCATTAATTCTGACCAAATCCCCAACTCCATTTGCAGAAATGCAGCCCCAAACTTGCAAGGAACCTCCACCATGCTTCACTGTTGCCTGCAGACACTCATTCGTGTACCGCTGTCCAGCCCTTCGGCGAACAAACTGCCTTCTGCTACAGCCAAATATTTCAAATTTTGACTCATCAGTCCAGAGCACCTGCTGCCATTTTTCTGCACCCCAGTTCCTGTGTTTTCGTGCATAGTTCAGTCTCTTGGCCTTGTTTCCACGTCGGAGGTATGGCTTTTTGGCCGCAAGTCTTCCATGAAGGCCACTTCTGACCAGACTTCTCCGGACAGTAGATGGGTGTACCAGGGTCCCACTGTTTTCTGCCAATTCTGAGCTGATGGCACTGCTGTACCTCTTCCGATTGCGAAGGTAAGTAAGCATGATGTGTCTTTCATCTGCTGCAGTAAGTTTCCTTGGCCGACCACTGTGTCTACGGTCCTCAGCTTGCCCGTTTCTTTGTGCTTCTTCAAAAGAGCTTGGACAGCACATCTGGAAACTCCTGTCTGCCTTGAAATTTCTGCCTGGGAGAGACCTTGCTGATGCAGTATAACTACCTTGTGTCTTGTTGCTGTGCTCAGTCTTGCCATGGTGTATGACTTTTGACAGTAAACTGTCTTCAGCAACCTCACCTTGTTAGCTGAGTTTGGCTGTTCCTCACCCAGTTTTATTCCTCCTACACAGCTGTTTCTGTTTCAGTTAATGATTGTGTTTCAACCTACATATTGAATTGATGATCATTAGCACCTGTTTGGTATAATTGTTTAATCATACACCTGACTATATGCCTACAAAATCCCTGACTTTGTGCAAGTGTACCTAGAAGAATTGATGCTGTTTTGAAGGCAAAGGGTGGTCATAACAAATATGGATTTGATTTAGATTTTTCTTCTGTTCACTCACTTTGCATTTAGTTAATTGATAAATATAATCTATTAACATGTCTATTTTTGAAAGCATTCTTACTTTACAGCATTTTTTTCACACCTGCCTAAAACATTTGCACAGTACTGTATATATATAGTACAAGGGAAAAAAACAATTCCAATTGTTAGGCTAATTTCACTGTCTGCAGCCTTGAACTTTGTACAGAAATTAGTTATTTTGGCTTTAACATTCCCCAACACACAAAAACACACACACATGCTGACTGACTCAAGTGGTTTTGTAGTTAATCTCAGGGATTGCTGTCATGCTGACTCGAGTGGTTTTGTAGTTAATCTCAGGGATTGCTGTCATGCTGACCACTCCATCACTGCTGTCCTCCTCATCACTGCTGCCCTCCTCACTGCTCCCCACACCAGCAGCCCCAGCATAGCTTTTGGCCCTGTGTGGACACTAGTAAAACAAATGGTTAGCACTCCCACACAAATTGCACTTTCTCTTTTCTTTGCATTCTTTCGTGTTATGTCCTTTTTTATTATTATTATTATTTATTTCTTAGCAGTCGCCCTTATCCAGGGCGACTTACAATCGTAAGCAAATACATTTCAAGTGTTACAATACAAGTAAAGTATAAGCAAACGTTTGTTCAAGCAAAGTATAAGTGTGACAACCACAATTCAATAATACAGCAGATAATAGTGATAGTTACATCAGGGTATGATTAAATTGTGTTAGTTACATCAGGATATGATTAAATACATTAAGTACTACAGGTACTTCTTCCTCAGCCTTGTGCCCCATCTCATTGCATTTCCTGCAAACTTCAGGCTGTCCAAAATAAAACAAATAGCCTCTATTCGATCCTATTGAGAAGGAGGAAGGCGGATGCCTCACCCCCTCATACCCCTTTTCACTAGGGCGGAACCTCGCCCACACTCTCCAAGTCCCGTTCCACATCCCGAACTCGTCCAAAGATTTCTCTGGCGGTCTGACCACATTAACATATTGTCCCAAAAAAGTAGACACATCTTCTGCAGGCACAAACGGGTTGTACATAAGCACATTCACCACCCTAACTTCTTGCCTTAAAAGCGCTTCAAAAACAAAATCCAAAAAAGGCTGCTTCTTTTCATTAGTCCTAAAACATTGCCAAACATCCCTACAATATTCTTCTGATTTAAAAGTTAAATCAAAAATTCCTCTTGCCTGAAAGTCCTGCAGACAGAACACTTTGTCGAGGTCCACCTTTATCCTTCTCAGCACTTGCTTGACGAAATCCTTCCTCAACATTTCTGGCGTTCCTTCCTTCTTCATTCTCCGCCATTCCTTTGCCTTCTCTTCCCCTTGAAAATCAAAGCTGCGGGCAGGCCACATACAAAGATCTGAGCCAAGAGGCCGAGAAGCGATGCCCACAATGGTTTTGCCCAAACGCCCCGGGCGCGGCTGCCCGCCGGAGCTGCCGGGGTACTTGCTTCTTGGACTGAGGGGAAAAATGGGGAAAAGAAAAAGAAAAAAAAGGTGCCAGGCTCCAATTATTAACACGGCCGCCGCCGCCGCCGCTGTGCTCGTTCTGCTTTTAAACCCATGTCGAGCCCCACCCCGAGGGGCAAGGCTAGCCAAAAATTGCATTGAACTCATATATGCTCCTCTCCACGGAAATCTTTAGTAAAATACTCTTTTATTGAGATTTTATCATTTTTTTCCATTTACACCCATTCATTTCATTCATTTCACATTTCTTTTAAAGATGACATTCATGCATACAGACATACATTTTGTTTTAAAAGCATTTAAAATACATTTAAAAACACCAAGACAATCGTGCTTTGTACATGGTTAAAACAGACACAGATTAAAATCAACATGAAAAAAACCTGTGCTGCTTTAAAAGTGACTGGAAAAATAGAACCATCTATAAAAAAACGGTGCTTGTGAGTGCCGGGGAGTGCTCTCTAAAAAAGTTAAAAAGTGAACATAAAACAGAACAATAAAACTATAGAAATAAAACAGGGACAGGGGAAAAGAGACAGTGTGTAAAACAGTGAGTTTCAAATTCTAAAATTTTAAAACACTTAAAATGTAACTTTTAATAGTTAACATTAAAAATCTTTTAGATACATAAACAAAACAAAACAAAATAAAATAAAACATTCAAAATAAATCAAATCAAAGTCCATAAAACTGAAACAAAAAGACTACATAAAACCAGGGCACCGTTCAAAAACGGTCATGCCAGCTAAAAAGGGCGGAATGCTGGCATGACAAAATAAATAAAAGGCTTAGCGGTGCCCCGTAGTCCCGCTCCTAGGAGCTAGCGGTTCCAGTTTTTTCCTTCATTCCATCTTCACGTCCTGATCCTCCAATCCGCGCAGGCCTTGTCCTTCCCGAGGGTCCGGATGTCCACAATTACAAAGTCCTTGATAATAGTTTGTGCCCTTCTGGTCGTGGTGATAGTGTCTAGCTCCTGCTTGTGATAGACACAGACGTTACAGCCCTCCCACAGGATCTGCTTGACAACATTGATGACACGCCAAACGCACTTAGCTGTGCTGGTAGCGATTCCTCCCGCAGGACCATAGAGCACAGTCTCAGCGGTCATCTTGGTTGTGTCAGCAAACCTGTTTAGGAAGACAGAGACAGAGAGCCAGACACTACCAGCCACATCACACTCCCAGAAGATATGGACTGGTGTTTCTCTCTTGCGGCACTTTGCATAGGGGCATGTTTCTACTTGGGCTAGTCCCCTCCTGAACATGAACGCTCGAGTGGGGAGTGAACTGTGGACGGTGTTCCATGCTATATCCTTCTGGACATAACTGAGGCAGCTGTGAGACACATTCTCCCAGATTTTTTGGCTTTGGGCGAGGGAGAAAGTAGCTACTTTTTCAATTTCCTGGGAACCGGCAGATATTTAGTTACAGCCTTGTATTCCCAGGATGCCAGTTTTGCTTTATCTAAGCCCAATTTATATATAGTGTCCCTTAAAGTTCTATAATACAATGGGGGGTCCCAGGAGTACGGCACGGTGTTGTCAATAGTGCAGAGGCCCAAGGCCCTGAGACAGGTGGCAAAATAGAAATGATTCATGTAACATACCTTCCTGTCCAGGGCCTGGATGTTCTTGATAGTTTGCGTGAGCCCCTGCACTCGGGTGAGCTGCACAACGTCCGGGACCCCCTTACCTCCCTTCTTGTCGGCTTTGCTCATGGTGGCTCCCTTTACCCTCTCCATCTTGCTGCCCCAGATAAAGCAGTGGATAATGCGGTCCACCACTTTTTTGGTGGTCCTGTCTGGGGGAAAGATTTTTCCTACATAAGAGAGGATGGGGAACAGTATAGACTTGGTTATTAATACTCTACCCGTCATTGTTAAAGATCTTGTGCTCCATCCGCCAATCTTTTTACGGACCTGGTTAATGGCCACCGTCCAGCTCTGGGCCCCTGTCACAAAGACGGCCAGAGTGGGTGGCGTCAGACCAGAAAGGAATACACAGACACAGACAGTGGTTGTGATGAGCTGAGTGCAATGGCTGCACTCAGCGTTTAATAACAAAATAAAAGGTTTAAACAACGGAATACAAAACAGGACACGGCACTACACGCCAAAATAAAAAGACAAACAAAACGGACTACACAGACAAACAAACACGGTGAGCAGATTTCACTACTATTCACTTTTACGATACACAATTACCTCCGTCTCCAATCCCGTTCTCCACTCACCGAACACCCAACCCTGACTGAATGAAACGTGCATCTATATATACTGTTGTGCTGGGATTCAATTACTGATTAATTATTCACTTGAATCCCAGCACGTGAATTAATTCTGTGCAACCCCGTGCTCACATATTACATTTAACCAGCACGTGAAGTGATTTGTGCTCTCCTCGTGCCTAAATACAAATCTACACTTTTTAAATACACGTGAAACACAGACCCGTTTATATCCCGTGTACCAATGACTACACACCAACATTAACACACGCAACATACAGCAACACATAACACACAAAATACACACAGGGGGGGGCACTTTGCCACAGCCCCCGAGCTATTGTTCTCGAAAATGAGGCCCAGAATCTTGATTTTGTCCTTTTTGACTGGGTACATGTCCGACAGTTCCCTATCTACCTGCCAATTTTTAGACACGTAGACTTCGCTCTTGGACTTATTAATCACTGCCCTGGTCGCCATGCAGTACTTCTCAAGGATATTACTAATCCGAGGTACCGACGATGTGTTGGTGCAAAATAGTGACACATCGTCCATATATGCTGTTGTTTTGACCTGGACCCCTTTGGATCCAGGCAGCTGGAAACCAGTTATATTGGTATCCCTACGAATTGCCTGCAGGAGGGGTTCAATGCACACGACATATAGCAGTGGGGATAGTGGGCAACCCTGTCTGACCCCTGACTGGATAGATATTTTACCAGTCAGGTGTCTGTTCACCAAGACTCGGGTACTAATGTTTGTATAAATAGTTATAACCCACTCCCTAAGTCCAGGAGCGAATTTCATCTGGTCCATCACTTTGTACATATATTCATGGCTTACCCTAACAAATGCCTTCTCCTGGACAAGGTTGAACAGGCAGAGGGGATGGTTCCGTTCTCTAGAATAAGCCAGAATGTCCCTTGTTAACATTAAAATATCGGTGATGGACCTCCCACAAGCCTGGTCGGGGCCAATGACCAAAGGGAGGTGTACTTGTAGCCGGAGCATCAGAGCTTTGGCTAGTATCTTGTAGTCCACGCAAAGGAGGCTGATTGGGCGCCAATTCCGTAGATCTTTAACTTCCCCTTTCTTATGAAGGAGAGTAATTACACTCTCCCGCATAGAAGGACCCAACCGCTTCTCCCTGTAGACCGCTCTGTAGACCTCCGCTAAATGGACTTTTAGCGTGTCCCAAAAAAGATGGTAATATTCACCTGGGATGCCATCTGGACCTGGCATCTTACCGGTGTTCATGGCCTTAGCCGCCTGGGTGAGCTCCTCCAGCGTGAGTTCTGGGTCCTTCTCCTCCTCCTCCTCCTCGTCCCGCACTGAGTCAGGCTCCAACTGGCTCAGGAACCACTCTATCAGGGTGTCATCTGTAGCTTTGATGTTAGATAGGTCCCTATGATAGATAGAGAAAGGATCGATGCTGTAAATCTCCCTCCCGATTAGAAAGGGCGCTGTGTAAGGGGGAAGGTACGCTGCCTCCTAGATCCACCACCTCGGTGGTAGGTGGAAACCGGAAGGTGACCATATTAGGAGGGGCGCGTAGCTGCAAGTACTCAGGACGATTCTATTGCAGTCAGCTGCGGGGCAGCCCTCTATTGGAGAAACCAGGGCGACGCGTTGACTGCAGGGAGGAGTTTGCTGGGTACAAAGGGGAAGCAGCTACGTCAAAACCTCCCCTTGCGCTGAGAAAGTGAGAACGACCAGCCGGAGCTAGTGTTTTGTTTACCTTTGTGTTACGTGTCTGTTTGTGTTTTAGTAGAGGAGCAGGAGGACG
>NW_026708846.1:0-33210 GCF_902713425.1 Acipenser ruthenus
CCAGCTGCATACTCGATAACACGGTACTATCTCAGGATCATCCCCAGCTGTGTACTAGATAACACGGTACTATCTCAGGGTCATCTACAGCTGTGTACTAGATAACACAGTACTATCTCAGGATCATCCACAGCTGCGTACTCGATAACACGTACTATCTCAGGATCATCCCCAGCTGTGTACTGGCTACTAGATAACACAGTACTATCTCAGGATCATCCCAAGCTGCGTACTAGGCACTAGATAACAGTGTACTATCTCAGGATCATCCCCAGCTGTGTATTAGGTACTATATAACACTGTACTATCTCAGGGTCATCCCCAGCTGTGTACTAGATAACATGGTACTATCTCAGGATCATCCCCAGCTGTGTATTAGGCACTAGATACAGTGTACTATGTCAGGATCATCCCCAGCTGTGTAGTAGGTACTAAATAACACGGTACTATCTCAGGGTCATCCCCAGCTGTGTACTGGGTACTAGATAACACGGTACTATCTCAGGATCATCCCCAGCTGCGTACTAGGTACTAGATAACACGGAACTATCTCAGGACCATCCCCAGCTGCATACTCGATAACACGGTACTATCTCAGGATCATCCCCAGCTGTGTACTAGATAACACGGTACTATCTCAGGGTCATCTACAGCTGTGTACTAGATAACACAGTACTATCTCAGGATCATCCCCAGCTGCGTACTCGATAACACGGTACTATCTCAGGATCATCCCAGCTGCGTACTAGGTACTAAATAACACGGTACTATCTCAGGGTCATCCCCAGCTGTGTACTGGGTACTAGATAACACGGTACTATCTCAGGATCATCCCCAGCTGCGTACTAGGTACTAGATAACACGGAACTATCTCAGCACCATCCCCAGCTGCATACTGGATACCACTTTACTATCTCAGAATCATCCCCAGCTGCGTCCTCGATAACACGGTACTATCTCAGGGTCATCCCCAGCTGTGTACTAGATAACACAGTAGTATCTCAGGATCATCCCCAGCCGTGTACTAGAGAACATGGTAGTATCTCAGGATCATCCCCAGCTGTGTACTGGCTACTAGATAACACAGTACTATCTCAGGATCATCCCCAGCTGCGTACTAGGTACTAAATAACACGGTAGTATCTCAGGATCATCCCCAGCTGTGTATTAGGTACTACATAACACGGTACTATCTCAGGGTCATCCCCAGCTGTGTACTAGATAACACGGTACTATCTCAGGATCATCCCCAGCTGTGTTTTAGGTACTAGATAACACGGTACAATCTCAGGGTCATCCCCAGCTGTGTACTAGATAACACAATAGTATCTCAGGATCAACCCCAGCCGTGTACTAGAGAACATGGTAGTATCTCAGGATCATCCCCAGCTGTGTACTGGCTACTAGATAACACAGTACTATCTCAGGATCATCCCCAGCTGCGTACTAGGTACTAAATAACACGGTACTAACTCAGGATCATCCCCAGCTGCGTACTAGGTACTAGATAACACGGAACTATCTCAGGACCATCCCAGCTGCATACTCGATAACACGGTACTATCTCAGATCATCCCCAGCTGTGTACTAGATAACACGGTACTATCTCAGGGTCATCTACAGCTGTGTACTAGATAACACAGTACTATCTCAGGATCATCCACAGCTGCGTACTCGATAACACGGTACTATCTCAGGATCATCCCCAGCTGTGTACTGGCTACTAGATAACACAGTACTATCTCAGGATCATCCCAAGCTGCGTACTAGGCACTAGATAACAGTGTACTATCTCAGGATCATCCCCAGCTGTGTATTAGGTACTATATAACACTGTACTATCTCAGGGTCATCCCCAGCTGTGTACTAGATAACATGGTACTATCTCAGGATCATCTACAGCTGTGCACTACATAACACGGTACTATGTCAGGATCATCCCCAGCTGTGTAGTAGGTACTAAATAACACGGTACTATCTCAGGGTCATCCCCAGCTGTGTACTGGGTACTAGATAACACGGTACTATCTCAGGATCATCCCAGCTGCGTACTAGGTACTAGATAACACGGAACTATCTCAGGACCATCCCCAGCTGCATACTCGATAACACGGTACTATCTCAGGATCATCCCCAGCTGTGTACTAGATAACACGGTACTATCTCAGGGTCATCTACAGCTGTGTACTAGATAACACAGTACTATCTCAGGATCATCCCCAGCTGCGTACTCGATAACACGGTACTATCTCAGGATCATCCCCAGCTGCGTACTAGGTACTAAATAACACGGTACTATCTCAGGGTCATCCCAGCTGTGTACTGGGTACTAGATAACACGGTACTATCTCAGGATCATCCCCAGCTGCGTACTAGGTACTAGATAACACGGAACTATCTCAGCACCATCCCCAGCTGCATACTGGATACCACTTTACTATCTCAGAATCATCCCCAGCTGCGTCCTCGATAACACGGTACTATCTCAGGGTCATCCCCAGCTGTGTACTAGATAACACAGTAGTATCTCAGGATCATCCCCAGCCGTGTACTAGAGAACATGGTAGTATCTCAGGATCATCCCCAGCTGTGTACTGGCTACTAGATAACACAGTACTATCTCAGGATCATCCCCAGCTGCGTACTAGGTACTAAATAACACGGTAGTATCTCAGGATCATCCCCAGCTGTGTATTAGGTACTACATAACACGGTACTATCTCAGGGTCATCCCCAGCTGTGTACTAGATAACACGGGTACTATCTCAGGATCATCCCCAGCTGTGTTTTAGGTACTAGATAACACGGTACAATCTCAGGGTCATCCCCAGCTGTGTACTAGATAACACAATAGTATCTCAGGATCAACCCAGCCGTGTACTAGAGAACATGGTAGTATCTCAGGATCATCCCCAGCTGTGTACTGGCTACTAGATAACACAGTACTATCTCAGGATCATCCCCAGCTGCGTACTAGGTACTAAATAACACGGTACTAACTCAGGATCATCCCCAGCTGCGTACTAGGTACTAGATAACACGGAACTATCTCAGACCATCCCCAGCTGCATACTCGATAACACGGGTACTATCTCAGGATCATCCCCAGCTGTGTACTAGATAACACGGTACTATCTCAGGGTCATCTACAGCTGTGTACTAGATAACACAGTACTATCTCAGGATCATCCACAGCTGCGTACTCGATAACACGGTACTATCTCAGGATCATCCCCAGCTGTGTACTGGCTACTAGATAACACAGTACTATCTCAGGATCATCCCAAGCTGCGTACTAGGCACTAGATAACAGTGTACTATCTCAGGATCATCCCCAGCTGTGTATTAGGTACTATATAACACTGTACTATCTCAGGGTCATCCCCAGCTGTGTACTAGATAACATGGTACTATCTCAGGATCATCTACAGCTGTGCACTACATAACACGGTACTATGTCAGGATCATCCCCAGCTGTGTAGTAGGTACTAAATAACACGGTACTATCTCAGGGTCATCCCCAGCTGTGTACTGGGTACTAGATAACACGGTACTATCTCAGGATCATCCCCAGCTGCGTACTAGGTACTAGATAACACGGAACTATCTCAGGACCATCCCCAGCTGCATACTCGATAACACGGTACTATCTCAGGATCATCCCCAGCTGTGTACTAGATAACACGGTACTATCTCAGGGTCATCTACAGCTGTGTACTAGATAACACAGTACTATCTCAGGATCATCCCCAGCTGCGTACTCGATAACACGGTACTATCTCAGGATCATCCCCAGCTGCGTACTAGGTACTAAATAACACGGGTACTATCTCAGGGTCATCCCCAGCTGTGTACTGGGTACTAGATAACACGGTACTATCTCAGGATCATCCCCAGCTGCGTACTAGGTACTAGATAACACGGAACTATCTCAGCACCATCCCCAGCTGCATACTGGATACCACTTTACTATCTCAGAATCATCCCCAGCTGCGTCCTCGATAACACGGTACTATCTCAGGGTCATCCCCAGCTGTGTACTAGATAACACAGTAGTATCTCAGGATCATCCCCAGCCGTGTACTAGAGAACATGGTAGTATCTCAGGATCATCCCCAGCTGTGTACTGGCTACTAGATAACACAGTACTATCTCAGGATCATCCCCAGCTGCGTACTAGGTACTAAATAACACGGTAGTATCTCAGGATCATCCCCAGCTGTGTATTAGGTACTACATAACACGGTACTATCTCAGGGTCATCCCCAGCTGTGTACTAGATAACACGGTACTATCTCAGGATCATCCCCAGCTGTGTTTTAGGTACTAGATAACACGGTACAATCTCAGGGTCATCCCCAGCTGTGTACTAGATAACACAATAGTATCTCAGGATCAACCCCAGCCGTGTACTAGAGAACATGGTAGTATCTCAGGATCATCCCCAGCTGTGTACTGGCTACTAGATAACACAGTACTATCTCAGGATCATCCCCAGCTGCGTACTAGGTACTAAATAACACGGTACTAACTCAGGATCATCCCCAGCTGCGTACTAGGTACTAGATAACACGGAACTATCTCAGGACCATCCCCAGCTGCATACTCGATAACACGGTACTATCTCAGGATCATCCCCAGCTGTGTACTAGATAACACGGTACTATCTCAGGGTCATCTACAGCTGTGTACTAGATAACACAGTACTATCTCAGGATCATCCACAGCTGCGTACTCGATAACACGGTACTATCTCAGGATCATCCCCAGCTGTGTACTGGCTACTAGATAACACAGTACTATCTCAGGATCATCCCAAGCTGCGTACTAGGCACTAGATAACAGTGTACTATCTCAGGATCATCCCCAGCTGTGTATTAGGTACTATATAACACTGTACTATCTCAGGGTCATCCCCAGCTGTGTACTAGATAACATGGTACTATCTCAGGATCATCTACAGCTGTGCACTACATAACACGGTACTATGTCAGGATCATCCCCAGCTGTGTAGTAGGTACTAAATAACACGGTACTATCTCAGGGTCATCCCCAGCTGTGTACTGGGTACTAGATAACACGGTACTATCTCAGGATCATCCCCAGCTGCGTACTAGGTACTAGATAACACGGAACTATCTCAGGACCATCCCCAGCTGCATACTCGATAACACGGTACTATCTCAGGATCATCCCCAGCTGTGTACTAGATAACACGGTACTATCTCAGGGTCATCTACAGCTGTGTACTAGATAACACAGTACTATCTCAGGATCATCCCCAGCTGCGTACTAGGTACTAAATAACACGGTACTATCTCAGGGTCATCCCCAGCTGTGTACTGGGTACTAGATAACACGGTACTATCTCAGGATCATCCCCAGCTGCGTACTAGGTACTAGATAACACGGAACTATCTCAGCACCATCCCCAGCTGCATACTGGATACCACTTTACTATCTCAGAATCATCCCCAGCTGCGTCCTCGATAACACGGTACTATCTCAGGGTCATCCCCAGCTGTGTACTAGATAACACAGTAGTATCTCAGGATCATCCCCAGCCGTGTACTAGAGAACATGGTAGTATCTCAGGATCATCCCCAGCTGTGTACTGGCTACTAGATAACACAGTACTATCTCAGGATCATCCCCAGCTGCGTACTAGGTACTAAATAACACGGTAGTATCTCAGGATCATCCCCAGCTGTGTATTAGGTACTACATAACACGGTACTATCTCAGGGTCATCCCCAGCTGTGTACTAGATAACACGGTACTATCTCAGGATCATCCCCAGCTGTGTTTTAGGTACTAGATAACACGGTACAATCTCAGGGTCATCCCCAGCTGTGTACTAGATAACACAATAGTATCTCAGGATCAACCCCAGCCGTGTACTAGAGAACATGGTAGTATCTCAGGATCATCCCCAGCTGTGTACTGGCTACTAGATAACACAGTACTATCTCAGGATCATCCCCAGCTGCGTACTAGGTACTAAATAACACGGTACTAACTCAGGATCATCCCCAGCTGCGTACTAGGTACTAGATAACACGGAACTATCTCAGGACCATCCCCAGCTGCATACTCGATAACACGGTACTATCTCAGGATCATCCCCAGCTGTGTACTAGATAACACGGTACTATCTCAGGGTCATCTACAGCTGTGTACTAG
Organism: Acipenser ruthenus; assembly: GCF_902713425.1. NCBI lineage: Eukaryota > Metazoa > Chordata > Actinopteri > Acipenseriformes > Acipenseridae > Acipenser > Acipenser ruthenus. The sequence continues at coordinate 6,184 of NW_026708846.1, forward strand.
ATAACACAGTACTATCTCAGGATCATCCCCAGCTGCGTACTCGATAACACGGTACTATCTCAGGATCATCCCCAGCTGCGTACTAGGTACTAAATAACACGGTACTATCTCAGGGTCATCCCCAGCTGCGTACTAGGTACTAAATAACACGGTAGTATCTCAGGATCATCCCCAGCTGTGTACTGGCTACTAGATAACACAGTACTATCTCAGGATCATCCCCAGCTGCGTACTAGGTACTAAATAACACGGTAGTATCTCAGGATCATCCCCAGCTGTGTATTAGGTACTACATAACACGGTACTATCTCAGGGTCATCCCCAGCTGTGTACTAGATAACACGGTACTATCTCAGGATCATCCCCAGCTGTGTTTTAGGTACTAGATAACACGGTACAATCTCAGGGTCATCCCCAGCTGTGTACTAGATAACACAATAGTATCTCAGGATCAACCCCAGCCGTGTACTAGAGAACATGGTAGTATCTCAGGATCATCCCCAGCTGTGTACTGGCTACTAGATAACACTAGTACTATCTCAGGATCATCCCCAGCTGCGTACTAGGTACTAAATAACACGGTACTAACTCAGGATCATCCCCAGCTGCGTACTAGGTACTAGATAACACGGAACTATCTCAGCACCATCCCCAGCTGCATACTGGATACCACTTTACTATCTCAGAATCATCCCCAGCTGCGTCCTCGATAACACGGTACTATCTCAGGGTCATCCCCAGCTGTGTACTAGATAACACAGTAGTATCTCAGGATCATCCCCAGCCGTGTACTAGAGAACATGGTAGTATCTCAGGATCATCCCCAGCTGTGTACTGGCTACTAGATAACACAGTACTATCTCAGGATCATCCCCAGCTGCGTACTAGGTACTAAATAACACGGTACTATCTCAGGATCATCCCCAGCTGCGTACTAGGTACTAAATAACACGGGTACTATCTCAGGGTCATCCCCAGCTGTGAACTAGATAACACGGAACTATTTCAGGACCATCCCCAGCTGCATACTTGATATCACGGTACTATCTCAGGGTCATCCCCAGCTGTGTACTAGATAACACGGTACAATCTCAGGGTCATCCCCAGCTGTGTACTAGATAACACAATAGTATCTCAGGATCAACCCCAGCCGTGTACTAGAGAACATGGTAGTATCTCAGGATCATCCCCAGCTGTGTACTGGCTACTAGATAACACAGTACTATCTCAGGATCATCCCCAGCTGCGTACTAGGTACTAAATAACACGGTACTAACTCAGGATCATCCCCAGCTGCGTACTAGGTACTAGATAACACGGAACTATCTCAGGACCATCCCCAGCTGCATACTGGGTACCACGGTACTATCTCAGGATCATCCAAAGCTGCGTACTCGATAACACGGTACTATCTCAGGGTGATCCCCAGCTGTGTATTAGATAACACAGTAGAATCTCAGGATCATCCCGAGTCGTGTAATAGAGAACATGGTAGTATCTCAGGATCATCCCCAGCTGTGTACTGGCTACTAGATAACACAGTACTATCTCAGGATCATCCCAAGCTGCGTACTAGGCACTAGATAACAGTGTACTATCTCAGGATCATCCCCAGCTGTGTATTAGGTACTATATAACACTGTACTATCTCAGGGTCATCCCCAGCTGTGTACTAGATAACATGGTACTATCTCAGGATCATCTACAGCTGTGCACTACATAACACGGGTACTATGTCAGGATCATCCCCAGCTGTGTAGTAGGTACTAAATAACACGGTACTATCTCAGGGTCATCCCCAGCTGTGTACTGGGTACTAGATAACACGGTACTATCTCAGGATCATCCCCAGCTGCGTACTAGGTACTAGATAACACGGAACTATCTCAGGACCATCCCCAGCTGCATACTCGATAACACGGTACTATCTCAGGATCATCCCCAGCTGTGTACTAGATAACACGGTACTATCTCAGGGTCATCTACAGCTGTGTACTAGATAACACAGTACTATCTCAGGATCATCCCCAGCTGCGTACTCGATAACACGGTACTATCTCAGGATCATCCCCAGCTGCGTACTAGGTACTAAATAACACGGTACTATCTCAGGGTCATCCCCAGCTGTGTACTGGGTACTAGATAACACGGTACTATCTCAGGATCATCCCCAGCTGCGTACTAGGTACTAGATAACACGGAACTATCTCAGCACCATCCCCAGCTGCATACTGGATACCACTTTACTATCTCAGAATCATCCCCAGCTGCGTCCTCGATAACACGGTACTATCTCAGGGTCATCCCCAGCTGTGTACTAGATAACACAGTAGTATCTCAGGATCATCCCCAGCCGTGTACTAGAGAACATGGTAGTATCTCAGGATCATCCCCAGCTGTGTACTGGCTACTAGATAACACAGTACTATCTCAGGATCATCCCCAGCTGCGTACTAGGTACTAAATAACACGGTAGTATCTCAGGATCATCCCCAGCTGTGTATTAGGTACTACATAACACGGTACTATCTCAGGGTCATCCCCAGCTGTGTACTAGATAACACGGTACTATCTCAGGATCATCCCCAGCTGTGTTTTAGGTACTAGATAACACTGTACAATCTCAGGGTCATCCCCAGCTGCGTCCTCGATAACACGGTACTATCTCAGGGTCATCCCCAGCTGTGTACTAGATAACACAGTAGTATCTCAGGATCATCCCTAGCCGTGTACTAGAGAACATGGTAGTATCTCAGGATCATCCCCAGCTGTGTACTGGCTACTAGATAACACAGTACTATCTCAGGATCATCCCCAGCTGCGTACTAGGTACTAAATAACACGGTACTATCTCAGGATCATCCCCAGCTGCGTACTAGGTACTAAATAACACGGTACTATCTCAGGGTCATCCCCAGCTGTGAACTAGATAACACGGAACTATCTCAGGACCATCCCCAGCTGCATACTTGATATCACGGTACTATCTCAGGGTCATCCCCAGCTGTGTACTAGATAACACGGTACAATCTCAGGGTCATCCCCAGCTGTGTACTAGATAACACAATAGTATCTCAGGATCAACCCCAGCCGTGTACTAGAGAACATGGTAGTATCTCAGGATCATCCCCAGCTGTGTACTGGCTACTAGATAACACAGTACTATCTCAGGATCATCCCCAGCTGCGTACTAGGTACTAAATAACACGGTACTAACTCAGGATCATCCCCAGCTGCGTACTAGGTACTAGATAACACGGAACTATCTCAGGACCATCCCCAGCTGCATACTGGGTACCACGGTACTATCTCAGGATCATCCCCAGCTGCGTACTCGATAACACGGTACTATCTCAGGGTGATCCCCAGCTGTGTATTAGATAACACAGTAGTATCTCAGGATCATCCCCAGTCGTGTACTAGAGAACATGGTAGTATCTCAGGATCATCCCCAGCTGTGTACTGGCTACTAGATAACACAGTACTATCTCAGGATCATCCCAAGCTGCGTACTAGGCACTAGATAACAGTGTACTATTTCAGGATCATCCCCAGCTGTGTATTAGGTACTATATAACACTGTACTATCTCAGGGTCATCCCCAGCTGTGTACTAGATAACATGGTACTATCTCAGGATCATCTACAGCTGTGCACTACATAACACGGTACTATGTCAGGATCATCCCCAGCTGTGTACTGTGTACTAGATAACACTGTACTATCTCAGGATCATCCCCAGCTGTGTACTAGAGAACATGGTAGTATCTCAGGATCATCCCCATCTGTGTAGTAGGTACTAAATAACACGGTACTATCTCAGGGTCATCCCCAGCTGTGTACTGGGTACTAGATAACACGGTACTATCTCAGGATCATCCCCAGCTGCGTACTAGGTACTAGATAACACGGAACTATCTCAGGACCATCCCCAGCTGCATACTCGATAACACGGTACTATCTCAGGATCATCCCCAGCTGTGTACTAGATAACACGGTACTATCTCAGGGTCATCTACAGCTGTGTACTAGATAACACAGTACTATCTCAGGATCATCCCCAGCTGCGTACTCGATAACACGGTACTATCTCAGGATCATCCCCAGCTGCGTACTATGTACTAAATAACACGGTACTATCTCAGGGTCATCCCCAGCTGTGAACTAGATAACACGGAACTATCTCAGGACCATCCCCAGCTGCATACTGGATATCACGGTACTATCTCAGGGTCATCCCCAGCTGTGTACTAGATAATACGGTACAATCTCAGGGTCATCCCCAGCTGTGTACTAGATAACACAGTAGTATCTCAGGATCATCCCCAGCCGTGTACTAGAGAACACGGTACTATCTCAGGATCATCTACAGCTGCGTACACGATATCACGGTACTATCTCAGGGTCATCCCCAGCTGTGTACTAGATAACACAGTAGTATCTCAGGATCATCCCCCGCCGTGTACTAGAGAACACTGTACTATCTCAGGATCATCCCCAGCTGTGTACTAGGTATGAGATAACACGGTACTATCTCAAGATCATCCCCAGCTGCGTACTAGGTAACACTGTACTATGACAGGATCATACCCAGCTGCGTACTGGATAACAAGGTACTATCTCAGGATCATCCCCAGCTGTGTATTAGTTACTAGATAACACTGTACTATCTCAGGATCATCCCCAGCTGTGTACTGGGTACTAGATAACACGGTACTATCTCAGGGTCATCCCCAGCTGCGTACTAGATAACACGGTACTATCTCAGGAAAATCCCCAGCTGTGTACTACAGAACATGGTAGCATCTCCGGATCATCCCCAGCTGTGTACTAGAGAACTAGTAGTATCTCAGGATCATCCCCAGCTGTGTACTGGCTACTAGATAACACAGTACTATCTCAGGATCATCCCCAGCTGCGTACTAAGTACTAAATGAAACGGTAATATCTCAGGATCATCCCCAGCTGCGTACTAGGTACTAAATAACACGGTACTATCTCAGGATCATCCCAAGCTGCGTACTAGGCACTAGATAACACTGTACTATCTCAGGATCATCCCCAGCTGTGTATTAGGTACTAGATAACACTGTACTATCCCAGGGTCATCCCCAGCTGTGTACTAGATAACATGGTACTATCTCAGGATCATCTACAGCTGTGTACTACATAACACGGTACTATGTCAGGATCATCCCCAGCTGTGTACTAGATAACACTGTACTATCTCAGGATCATCCCCAGCTGTGTACTAGAGAACATGGTAGTATCTCAGGATCATCCCCATCTGTGTAGTAGGTACTAAATAACACGGTACTATCTCAGGGTCATCCCCAGCTGTGTACTGGGTACTAGATAACACGGTACTATCTCAGGATCATCCCCAGCTGCGTACTAGGTACTAGATAACACGGAACTATCTCAGGACCATCCCCAGCTGCATACTCGATAACACGGTACTATCTCAGGATCATCCCCAGCTGTGTACTAGATAACACGGTACTATCTCAGGGTCATCTACAGCTGTGTACTAGATAACACAGTACTATCTCAGGATCATCCCCAGCTGCGTACTCGATAACACGGTACTATCTCAGGATCATCCCCAGCTGCGTACTATGTACTAAATAACACGGTACTATCTCAGGGTCATCCCCAGCTGTGAACTAGATAACACGGAACTATCTCAGGACCATCCCCAGCTGCATACTGGATATCACGGTACTATCTCAGGGTCATCCCCAGCTGTGTACTAGATAATACGGTACAATCTCAGGGTCATCCCCAGCTGTGTACTAGATAACACAGTAGTATCTCAGGATCATCCCCAGCCGTGTACTAGAGAACACGGTACTATCTCAGGATCATCTACAGCTGCGTACACGATATCACGGTACTATCTCAGGGTCATCCCCAGCTGTGTACTAGATAACACAGTAGTATCTCAGGATCATCCCCCGCCGTGTACTAGAGAACACTGTACTATCTCAGGATCATCCCCAGCTGTGTACTAGGTATGAGATAACACGGTACTATCTCAAGATCATCCCCAGCTGCGTACTAGGTAACACTGTACTATGACAGGATCATACCCAGCTGCGTACTGGATAACAAGGTACTATCTCAGGATCATCCCCAGCTGTGTATTAGTTACTAGATAACACTGTACTATCTCAGGATCATCCCCAGCTGTGTACTGGGTACTAGATAACACGGTACTATCTCAGGGTCATCCCCAGCTGCGTACTAGATAACACGGTACTATCTCAGGAAAATCCCCAGCTGTGTACTACAGAACATGGTAGCATCTCCGGATCATCCCCAGCTGTGTACTAGAGAACTAGTAGTATCTCAGGATCATCCCCAGCTGTGTACTGGCTACTAGATAACACAGTACTATCTCAGGATCATCCCCAGCTGCGTACTAAGTACTAAATGAAACGGTAATATCTCAGGATCATCCCCAGCTGCGTACTAGGTACTAAATAACACGGTACTATCTCAGGATCATCCCAAGCTGCGTACTAGGCACTAGATAACACTGTACTATCTCAGGATCATCCCCAGCTGTGTATTAGGTACTAGATAACACTGTACTATCCCAGGGTCATCCCCAGCTGTGTACTAGATAACATGGTACTATCTCAGGATCATCTACAGCTGTGTACTACATAACACGGTACTATGTCAGGATCATCCCCAGCTGTGTACTAGATAACACTGTACTATCTCAGGATCATCCCCAGCTGTGTACTAGAGAACATGGTAGTATCTCAGGATCATCCCCAGCTGTGTAGTAGGTACTAAATAACACGGTACTATCTCAGGGTCATCCCCAGCTGTGTACTGGGTACTAGATAACACGGTACTATCTCAGGATCATCCCCAGCTGCGTACTAGGTACTAGATAACACGTAACTATCTCAGGACCATCCCCAGCTGCATACTGGATACCACGGTACTATCTCAGGATCATCCCCAGCTGCGTCCTCGATAACACGGTACTATCTCAGGGTCATCCCCAGCTGTGTACTAGATAACACAGTAGTATCTCAGGATCATCCCCAGCTGTGTACTAGAGAACATGGTAGTATCTCAGGATCATCCCCAGCTGTGTACTGGCTACTAGATAACACAGTACTATCTCAGGATCATCCCCAGCTGCGTACTAGGTACTAAATAACACGGTAGTATCTCAGGATCATCCCCAGCTGTGTACTGGCTACTAGATAACAAAGTACTATCTCAGGATCATCCCCAGCTGCGTACTAGGTACTAAATAACACGGTACTATCTCAGGGTCATCCCCAGCTGTGAACTAGATAACACGGAACTATCTCAGGACCATCCCCAGCTGCATACTGGATATCACGGTACTATCTCAGGGTCATCCCCAGCTGTGTACTTGATAACACGGAACTATCTCAGGACCATCCCCAGCTGCATACTGGATATCACGGTACTATCTCAGGACCATCCCCAGCCGTGTACTAGAGAACATGGTAGTATCTCAGGATCATCCCCAGCTGTGTACTGGCTACTAGAAAACACAGTACTATCTCAGGATCATCCCCAGCTGCGTACTAGGTACTAGATAACACGGAACTATCTCAGGACCATCCCCAGCTGTGCACTACATAACACGGTATTATCTCAGGTTCCTCCCCAGCCGTGTACTAGATAACACGGTAGAATCTCAGGATCATCCCCAGCCGTGTACTAGAGAACATGGTAGTATCTCAGGATCATCCCCAGCTGTGTACTGGCTACTAGATAACACAGTACTATCTCAGGATCATCCCCAGCTGCGTACTAGGTACTAAATAACACTGTACAATCTCAGGGTCATCCCCAGCTGTGTACTAGATAACACGGTACTATCTCAAGGTCATCCCCAGCTGCAGACTAGATAACACGGTACTATCTCAGGATCATCCCCAGCTGTGTACTGGGTACTAGATAACACGGTACAATCTCAGGATCATCCCCAGCTGTGTTTTAGGTACTAGATAACACTGTACAATCTCAGGGTCATCCCCAGCTGTGTACTAGATAACACGGTACTATCTCAGGGTCATCTACAGATGTGTACTAGATAACACGGTACTATCTCAGGATCATCCCCAGCTGTGTACTAGGTTATCTCAAGATCATCCCCAGCTGCGTACTAGGTAACACTGTACTACCATAGGATCATCCCCATCTGCGTACTGGATAACAAGGTACTATCTCAGGATCATCCCCAGCTGTGTATTAGTTACTAGATAGTACTATCTCAGGATCATCCCCAGCTGTGTACTGGGTACTAGATAACACGGTACTATCTCAGGGTCATCCCCAGCTGCGTACTAGATAACACGGTACTATCTCAGGAAAATCCCCAGCTGTGTACTACAGAACATGGTAGCATCTCCGGATCATCCCCAGCTGTGTACTAGAGAACTAGTAGTATCTCAGGATCATCCCCAGCTGTGTACTGGCTACTAGATAACACAGTACTATCTCAGGATCATCCCCAGCTGCGTACTAAGTACTAAATGAAACGGTAATATCTCAGGATCATCCCCAGCTGCGTACTAGGTACTAAATAACACGGTACTATCTCAGGATCATCCCAAGCTGCGTACTAGGCACTAGATAACACTGTACTATCTCAGGATCATCCCCAGCTGTGTATTAGGTACTAGATAACACTGTACTATCCCAGGGTCATCCCCAGCTGTGTACTAGATAACATGGTACTATCTCAGGATCATCTACAGCTGTGTACTACATAACACGGTACTATGTCAGGATCATCCCCAGCTGTGTACTAGATAACACTGTACTATCTCAGGATCATCCCCAGCTGTGTACTAGAGAACATGGTAGTATCTCAGGATCATCCCCATCTGTGTAGTAGGTACTAAATAACACGGTACTATCTCAGGGTCATCCCCAGCTGTGTACTGGGTACTAGATAACACGGTACTATCTCAGGATCATCCCCAGCTGCGTACTAGGTACTAGATAACACGGAACTATCTCAGGACCATCCCCAGCTGCATACTCGATAACACGGTACTATCTCAGGATCATCCCCAGCTGTGTACTAGATAACACGGTACTATCTCAGGGTCATCTACAGCTGTGTACTAGATAACACAGTACTATCTCAGGATCATCCCCAGCTGCGTACTCGATAACACGGTACTATCTCAGGATCATCCCCAGCTGCGTACTATGTACTAAATAACACGGTACTATCTCAGGGTCATCCCCAGCTGTGAACTAGATAACACGGAACTATCTCAGGACCATCCCCAGCTGCATACTGGATATCACGGTACTATCTCAGGGTCATCCCCAGCTGTGTACTAGATAATACGGTACAATCTCAGGGTCATCCCCAGCTGTGTACTAGATAACACAGTAGTATCTCAGGATCATCCCCAGCCGTGTACTAGAGAACACGGTACTATCTCAGGATCATCTACAGCTGCGTACACGATATCACGGTACTATCTCAGGGTCATCCCCAGCTGTGTACTAGATAACACAGTAGTATCTCAGGATCATCCCCCGCCGTGTACTAGAGAACACTGTACTATCTCAGGATCATCCCCAGCTGTGTACTAGGTATGAGATAACACGGTACTATCTCAAGATCATCCCCAGCTGCGTACTAGGTAACACTGTACTATGACAGGATCATACCCAGCTGCGTACTGGATAACAAGGTACTATCTCAGGATCATCCCCAGCTGTGTATTAGTTACTAGATAACACTGTACTATCTCAGGATCATCCCCAGCTGTGTACTGGGTACTAGATAACACGGTACTATCTCAGGGTCATCCCCAGCTGCGTACTAGATAACACGGTACTATCTCAGGAAAATCCCCAGCTGTGTACTACAGAACATGGTAGCATCTCCGGATCATCCCCAGCTGTGTACTAGAGAACTAGTAGTATCTCAGGATCATCCCCAGCTGTGTACTGGCTACTAGATAACACAGTACTATCTCAGGATCATCCCCAGCTGCGTACTAAGTACTAAATGAAACGGTAATATCTCAGGATCATCCCCAGCTGCGTACTAGGTACTAAATAACACGGTACTATCTCAGGATCATCCCAAGCTGCGTACTAGGCACTAGATAACACTGTACTATCTCAGGATCATCCCCAGCTGTGTATTAGGTACTAGATAACACTGTACTATCCCAGGGTCATCCCCAGCTGTGTACTAGATAACATGGTACTATCTCAGGATCATCTACAGCTGTGTACTACATAACACGGTACTATGTCAGGATCATCCCCAGCTGTGTACTAGATAACACTGTACTATCTCAGGATCATCCCCAGCTGTGTACTAGAGAACATGGTAGTATCTCAGGATCATCCCCAGCTGTGTAGTAGGTACTAAATAACACGGTACTATCTCAGGGTCATCCCCAGCTGTGTACTGGGTACTAGATAACACGGTACTATCTCAGGATCATCCCCAGCTGCGTACTAGGTACTAGATAACACGTAACTATCTCAGGACCATCCCCAGCTGCATACTGGATACCACGGTACTATCTCAGGATCATCCCCAGCTGCGTCCTCGATAACACGGTACTATCTCAGGGTCATCCCCAGCTGTGTACTAGATAACACAGTAGTATCTCAGGATCATCCCCAGCTGTGTACTAGAGAACATGGTAGTATCTCAGGATCATCCCCAGCTGTGTACTGGCTACTAGATAACACAGTACTATCTCAGGATCATCCCCAGCTGCGTACTAGGTACTAAATAACACGGTAGTATCTCAGGATCATCCCCAGCTGTGTACTGGCTACTAGATAACAAAGTACTATCTCAGGATCATCCCCAGCTGCGTACTAGGTACTAAATAACACGGTACTATCTCAGGGTCATCCCCAGCTGTGAACTAGATAACACGGAACTATCTCAGGACCATCCCCAGCTGCATACTGGATATCACGGTACTATCTCAGGGTCATCCCCAGCTGTGTACTTGATAACACGGAACTATCTCAGGACCATCCCCAGCTGCATACTGGATATCACGGTACTATCTCAGGACCATCCCCAGCCGTGTACTAGAGAACATGGTAGTATCTCAGGATCATCCCCAGCTGTGTACTGGCTACTAGAAAACACAGTACTATCTCAGGATCATCCCCAGCTGCGTACTAGGTACTAGATAACACGGAACTATCTCAGGACCATCCCCAGCTGTGCACTACATAACACGGTATTATCTCAGGTTCCTCCCCAGCCGTGTACTAGATAACACGGTAGAATCTCAGGATCATCCCCAGCCGTGTACTAGAGAACATGGTAGTATCTCAGGATCATCCCCAGCTGTGTACTGGCTACTAGATAACACAGTACTATCTCAGGATCATCCCCAGCTGCGTACTAGGTACTAAATAACACTGTACAATCTCAGGGTCATCCCCAGCTGTGTACTAGATAACACGGTACTATCTCAAGGTCATCCCCAGCTGCAGACTAGATAACACGGTACTATCTCAGGATCATCCCCAGCTGTGTACTGGGTACTAGATAACACGGTACAATCTCAGGATCATCCCCAGCTGTGTTTTAGGTACTAGATAACACTGTACAATCTCAGGGTCATCCCCAGCTGTGTACTAGATAACACGGTACTATCTCAGGGTCATCTACAGATGTGTACTAGATAACACGGTACTATCTCAGGATCATCCCCAGCTGTGTACTAGGTTATCTCAAGATCATCCCCAGCTGCGTACTAGGTAACACTGTACTACCATAGGATCATCCCCATCTGCGTACTGGATAACAAGGTACTATCTCAGGATCATCCCCAGCTGTGTATTAGTTACTAGATAGTACTATCTCAGGATCATCCCCAGCTGTGTACTGGGTACTAGATAACATGGTACTATTTCAGGGTCATCCCCAGCTGCGTACTAGATAACACGGTACTATCTCAGGAAAATCCCCAGCTGTGTACTAGAGAACATGGTAGTATCGCAGGATCATCCCCAGCTGTGTACTCGCTACTAGATAACACAGTACTATCTCAGGATCATCCCCAGCTGCGTACTAGGTACTAAATGAAACGGTAATATCTCAGGATCATCCCCAGCTGCGTACTAGGCACTAGATAACACTGTACTATCTCAGGATCATCCCCAGCTGTGTATTAGGTACTAGATAACACTGTACTATCTCAGGGTCATCCCCAGCTGTGTACTAGATAACATGGTACTATCTCAGGATCATCTACAGCTGTGTACTACATAACACGGTACTAAGTCAGGATCATCCCCAGCTGTGTACTGTGTACTAGATAACACTGTACTATCTCAGGATCATCCCCAGCTGTTTACTAGAGAACATGGTAGTATCTCAGGATCATCCCCAGCTGTGTAGTAGGTACTAAATAACACGGTACTATCTCAGGGTCATCCCCAGCTGCGTACTAGGTACTAGATAACACGGAACTATCTCAGGACCATCTCCAGCTGCATACTGGTTACCATGGTACTATCTCAGGATTATCCCCAGCTGTGTACTAGATAACTCGGTACTATCTCAGGGTCATCTACAGCTGTGTACTAGATAACACAGTACTATCTCAGGATCATCCCCAGCTGCGTACTCGATAACACGGTACTATCTCAGGGTCATCCCCAGCTGTGTACTAGATAACACAATAGTATCTCAGGATCATCCCCAGCCGTGTACTAGAGAACATGGTAGTATCTCAGGATCATCCCCAGCTGTGTACTGGCTACTAGATAACACAGTACTATCTCAGGATCATCCCCAGCTGCGTACTAGGTACTAAATAACACGGTGCTATCTCAGGATCATCCCCAGCTGCGTACTAGGTACTAAATAACACGATACTATCTCAGGGTCATCACCAGCTGTGTACTGGGTACTAAATAACACGGAACTATCTCAGGATCTCCCCAGCTGCGTACTAGATAACACGTTACTATCTCAGGGTCATCCCCAGCTGTGCACTAGATAACACGGAACTATCTCAGGACCATCCCCAGCTGCGTAAAGGATATCACGGTACTATCTCAGGGTCATCCCCAGCTGTGTACTAGATAACACGGTACAATCTCAGGGTCATCCCCAGCTGTGTACTAGATAACACAGTAGTATCTCAGGATCATACCCAGCCGTGTACTAGAGAACATGGTATTATCTCAGGATCATCCCCAGCTGTGTACTGGCTACTAGATAACACAGTACTATCTCAGGATCATCCCCAGCTGCGTACTAGGTACTAAATAACACGGTACTATCTCAGGATCATCCCCAGCTGCGTACTAGGTACTAGATAACACGGAACTATCTCAGGACCATCCCCAGCTGCATACTGGATACCACGGTACTATCTCAGGATCATCCCCAGCTGCGTACTCGATAACACGGTACTATCTCAGGGTGATCCCCAGCTGTGTACTAGATAACACAGTAGTATCTCAGGATCATCCCCAGTCGTGTACTAGAGAACATGGTAGTATCTCAGGATCATCCCCAGCTGTGTACTGGCTACTAGATAACACAGTACTATCTCAGGATCATCCCAAGCTGCGTACTAGGCACTAGATAACAGTGTACTATCTCAGGATCATCCCCAGCTGTGTATTAGGTACTAGATAACACTGTACTATCTCAGGATCATCCCAAGCTGCGTACTAGGCACTAGATAACAGTGTACTATCTCAGGATCATCCCCAGCTGCGTCCTCGATCACATGGAACTATCTCAGGACCATCCCCAGCTGCATACTGGATATCACGGTACTATCTCAGGGTGATCCCCAGCTGTGTACTAGATAACACGATACAATCTCAGGGTCATCCCCAGCTGTGTACTAGATAACACAATAGTATCTCAGGATCATCCCCAGCCGTGTACTAGAGAACATGGTATTATCTCAGGATCATCCCCAGCTGTGTACTGGCTACTAGATAACACAGTACTATCTCAGGATCATCCCCAGCTGCGTACTAGGTACTAAATAACACGGTACTATCTCAGGATCATCCCCAGCTGCGTACTAGGTACTAGATAACACGGAACTATCTCAGGACCATCCCCAGCTGCATACTGGATACCACGGTACTATCTCAGGATCATCCCCAGCTGCGTACTCGATAACACGGTACTATCTCAGGGTGATCCCCAGCTGTGTACTAGATAACACAGTAGTATCTCAGGATCATCCCCAGTCGTGTACTAGAGAACATGGTAGTATCTCAGGATCATCCCCAGCTGTGTACTGGCTACTAGATAACACAGTACTATCTCAGGATCATCCCAAGCTGCGTACTAGGCACTAGATAACAGTGTACTATCTCAGGATCATCCCCAGCTGTGTATTAGGTACTAGATAACACTGTACTATCTCAGGATCATCCCAAGCTGCGTACTAGGCACTAGATAACAGTGTACTATCTCAGGATCATCCCCAGCTGTGTATTAGGTACTAGATAACACTGTACTATCTCAGGATCATCTACAGCTGTGCACTACATAACACGGTACTATGTCAGGATCATCCCCAGCTCTGTACTGTGTACTAGATAACACGGTACTATCTCAGGATCATCCCCAGCTGTGTACTAGAGAACATGGTAGTATCTCAGGATCATCCCCAGCTGTGTAGTAGGTACTAAATAACACGGTACTATCTCAGGGTCATCCCCAGCTGTGTACTGGGTACTAGATAACACAAAACTATCTCAGGACCATCCCCAGCTGCATACTGGATACCACGGTACTATCTCAGGATCATCCCCAGCTGTGTACTAGATAAGACGGTACTATCTCAGGGTCATCTACAGCTGTGTACTAGATAACACAGTACTATCTCAGGATCATCCCCAGCTGCGTACTCGATAACACGGTACTATCTCAGGGTCCCCCAGCTGTTTACTAGATAACACAGTAGTATCTCAGGATCATCCCCAGCCGTGTACTAGAGAACATGGTATTATCTCAGGATCATCCCCAGCTGTGTACTGGCTACTAGATAACACAGTACTATCTCAGGATCATCCCCAGCTGCGTACTAGGTACTAAATAACACGGTAGTATCTCAGGATCATCCCCAGCTGTGTACTGGCTACTAGATAACACAGTACTATCTCAGGATCATCCCCAGCTGTGTACTAGGTACTAAATAACACGGTACTATCTCAGGATCATCCCCAGCTGCGTACTAGGTACTAAATTACACGGTACTATCTCAGGGTCATCCCCAGCTGTGAACTAGATAACACGGAACTATCTCAGGACCATCCCCAGCTGCATACTGGATATCACGGTACTATCTCAGGGTCATCCCCAGCTGTGTACTAGATAATACGGTACAATCTCAGGGTCATCCCCAGCTGTGTACTAGATAACACAGTAGTATCTCAGGATCATCCCCAGCCGTGTACTAGAGAACACGGTACTATCTCAGGATCATCTACAGCTGCGAACACGATATCACGGTACTATCTCAGGGTCATCCCCAGCTGTGTACTAGATAACACAGTAGTATCTCAGGATCATCCCCCGCCGTGTACTAGAGAACACGGTACTATCTCAGGATCATCCCCAGCTGTGTACTAGGTATTAGATAACACGGTACTATCTCAAGATCATCCCCAGCTGCGTACTAGGTAACACTGTACTATGACAGGTTCATACCCAGCTGCGTACTGGATAACAAGGTACCATCTCAGGATCATCCTCAGCTGTGTATTAGTTACTAGATAACACTGTGCTATCTCAGGATCATCCCCAGCTGTGTACTGGGTACTAGATAACACGGTACTATCTCAGGGTCATCCCCAGCTGCGTACTAGATAACACGGTACTATCTCAGGAAAATCCCCAGCTGTGTACTACAGAACATGGTAGTATCTCCGGATCATCCCCAGCTGTGTACTAGAGAACTAGTAGTATCTCAGGATCATCCCCAGCTGTGTACTGGCTACTAGATAACACAGTACTATCTCAGGATCATCCCCAGCTGCGTACTAAGTACTAAATGAAACGGTAATATCTCAGGATCATCCCCAGCTGTGTACTGGCTACTAGATAACACAGTACTATCTCAGGATCATCCCCAGCTGCGTACTAGGTACTAAATAACACGGTACTATCTCAGGACCATCCCCAGCTGCATACTGGATACCACGGTACTATCTCAGGATCATCCCCAGCTGTGTACAAGATAACACGGGACTATCTCAGGGTCATCTACAGCTGTGTACTAGATAACACAGTACTATCTCAGGATCATCCCCAGCTGCGTACTCGATAACACGGTACTATCTCAGGGTGATCCCCAGCTGTGTACTAGATAACAGTACTATCTCAGGGTCATCCCCAGCTGTGTACTAGATAACACGGTACTATCTCAGGATCATCCGCAGCTGTGTACTAGGTACTAGATAACACTGTACTATCTCAGGATCATCCCCAGCTGCGTACTAGGTACTAAATAACACGGTAGTATCTCAGGATCATCCCCAGCTGTGTACTGGCTACTAGATAACACAGTACTATCTCAGGATCATCCCCAGCTGTGTACTAGGTACTAAATAACACGGTACTATCTCAGGATCATCCCCAGCTGCGTACTAGGTACTAAATAACACGGTACTATCTCAGGGTAATCCCCAGCTGTGAACTAGATAACACGGAACTATCTCAGGACCATCCCCAGCTGCATACTGGATATCACGGTACTATCTCAGGGTCATCCCCAGCTGTGTACTAGATAATACGGTACAATCTCAGGGTCATCCCCAGCTGTGTACTAGATAACACAGTAGTATCTCAGGATCATCCCCAGCCGTGTACTAGAGAACACGGTACTATCTCAGGATCATCTACAGCTGCGTACACGATATCACGGTACTATCTCAGGGTCATCCCCAGCTGTGTACTAGATAACACAGTAGTATCTCAGGATCATCCCCCGCCGTGTACTAGAGAACACTGTACTATCTCAGGATCATCCCCAGCTGTGTACTAGGTATTAGATAACACGGTACTATCTTAAGATCATCCCCAGCTGCGTACTAGGTAACACTGTACTATGACATGATCATACCCAGCTGCGTACTGGATAACAAGGTACTATCTCAGGATCATCCCCAGCTGTGTATTAGTTACTAGATAACACTGTACTATCTCAGGATCATCCCCAGCTGTGTACTGGGTACTAGATAACACGGTACTATCTCAGGGTCATCCCCAGCTGCGTACTAGATAACACAGTACTATCTCAGGAAAATCCCCAGCTGTGTACTACAGAACATGGTAGCATCTCCGGATCATCCCCAGCTGTGTACTAGAGAACTAGTAGTATTTCAGGATCATCCCCAGCTGTGTACTGGCTACTAGATAACACAGTACTATCTCAGGATCATCCCCAGCTGCGTACTAAGTACTAAATGAAACGGTAATATCTCAGGATCATCCCCAGCTGCGTACTAGGTACTAAATAACACGGTACTATCTCAGGATCATCCCAAGCTGCGTACTAGGCACTAGATAACACTTGTACTATCTCAGGATCATCCCCAGCTGTGTACTAGAGAACATGGTAGTATCTCAGGATCATCCCCAGCTGTGTAGTAGGTACTAAATAACACGGTACTATCTCAGGGTCATCCCCAGCTGTGTACTGGCTACTAGATAACACAGTACTATCTCAGGATCATCCCCAGCTGCGTACTAAGTACTAAATGAAACGGTAATATCTCAGGATCATCCCCAGCTGCGTACTAGGTACTAAATAACACGGTACTATCTCAGGATCATCCCAAGCTGCGTACTAGGCACTAGATAACACTGTACTATCTCAGGATCATCCCCAGCTGTGTATTAGGTACTAGATAACACTGTACTATCCCAGGGTCATCCCCAGCTGTGTAATAGATAACATGGTACTATCTCAGGATCATCTACAGCTGTGTACTACATAACACGGTACTATGTCAGGATCATCCCCAGCTGTGTACTAGATAACACTGTACTATCTCAGGATCATCCCCAGCTGTGTACTAGAGAACATGGTAGTATCTCAGGATCATCCCCAGCTGTGTAGTAGGTACTAAATAACACGGTACTATCTCAGGGTCAACCCCAGCTGTGTACTGGGTACTAGATAACACGGTACTATCTCAGGATCATCCCCAGCTGCATACTGGATACCACGGTACTATCTCAGAATCATCCCCAGCTGCATACTGGATACCACGGTACTATCTCAGAATCATCCCCAGCTGCGTCCTCGATCACACGGTACTATCTCAGGGTCATCCCCAGCTGTGTACTAGATAACACAGTAGTATCTCAGGATCATCCCCAGCCGTGTACTAGAGAACATGGTAGTATCTCAGGATCATCCCCAGCTGTGTACTGGCTACTAGATAACACAGTACTATCTCAGGATCATCCCCAGCTGCGTACTAGGTACTAAATAACACGGTATTATCTCAGGATCATCCCCAGCTGTGTACTGGCTACTAGATAACACAGTACTATCTCAGGATCATCCCCAGCTGCGTACTAGGTACTAAATAACACGGTACTATCTCAGGGTCATCCCCAGCTGTGAACTAGATAACACGGAACTATCTCAGGACCATCCCCAGCTGCATACTTGATATCACGGTACTATCTCAGGGTCATCCCCAGCTGTGTACTAGATAACACGGTACAATCTCAGGGTCATCCCCAGCTGTGTACTAGATAACACAATAGTATCTCAGGATCAACCCCAGCCGTGTACTAGAGAACATGGTAGTATCTCAGGATCATCCCCAGCTGTGTACTGGCTACTAGATAACACAGTACTATCTCAGGATCATCCCCAGCTGCGTACTAGGTACTAAATAACACGGTACTAACTCAGGATCATCCCCAGCAGCGTACTAGGTACTAGATAACACGGAACTATCTCAGGACCATCCCCAGCTGCATACTGGGTACCACGGTACTATCTCAGGATCATCCCCAGCTGTGTATTAGGTACTATATAACACTGTACTATCTCAGGGTCATCCCCAGCTGTGTACTAGATAACATGGTACTATCTCAGGATCATCTACAGCTGTGCACTACATAACACGGTACTATGTCAGGATCATCCCCAGCTGTGTAGTAGGTACTAAATAACACGGTACTATCTCAGGGTCATCCCCAGCTGTGTACTGGGTACTAGATAACACGGTACTATCTCAGGATCATCCCCAGCTGCGTACTAGGTACTAGATAACACGGAACTATCTCAGGACCATCCCCAGCTGCATACTCGATAACACGGTACTATCTCAGAATCATCCCCAGCTGCGTCCTCGATCACACGGTACTATCTCAGGGTCATCCCCAGCTGTGTACTAGATAACACAGTAGTATCTCAGGATCATCCCCAGCCGTGTACTAGAGAACATGGTAGTATCTCAGGATCATCCCCAGCTGTGTACTGGCTACTAGATAACACAGTACTATCTCAGGATCATCCCCAGCTGCGTACTAGGTACTAAATAACACGGTAGTATCTCAGGATCATCCCCAGCTGTGTACTGGCTACTAGATAACACAGTACTATCTCAGGATAATCCCCAGCTGCGTACTAGGTACTAAATAACACGGTACTATCTCAGGATCATCCCCAGCTGCGTACTAGGTACTAAATAACACGGTACTATCTCAGGGTCATCCCCAGCTGTGAACTAGATAACACGGAACTATCTCAGGACCATCCCCAGCTGCATACTTGATATCACGGTACTATCTCAGGGTCATCCCCAGCTGTGTACTAGATAACACGGTACAATCTCAGGGTCATCCCCAGCTGTGTACTAGATAACATGGTACTATCTCAGGATCATCTACAGCTGTGCACTACATAACACGGTACTATGTCAGGATCATCCCCAGCTGTGTAGTAGGTACTAAATAACACGGTACTATCTCAGGGTCATCCCCAGCTGTGTACTGGGTACTAGATAACACGGTACTATCTCAGGATCATCCCCAGCTGCGTACTAGGTACTAGATAACACGGAACTATCTCAGGACCATCCCCAGCTGCATACTCGATAACACGGTACTATCTCAGGATCATCCCCAGCTGTGTACTAGATAACACGGTACTATCTCAAGGTCATCTACAGCTGTGTACTAGATAACACAGTACTATCTCAGGATCATCCCCAGCTGCGTACTCGATAACACGGTACTATCTCAGGATCATCCCCAGCTGCGTACTAGGTACTAAATAACACGGTACTATCTCAGGGTCATCCCCAGCTGTGTACTGGGTACTAGATAACACGGTACTATCTCAGGATCATCCCCAGCTGCGTACTAGGTACTAGATAACACGGAACTATCTCAGCACCATCCCCAGCTGCATACTGGATACCACTTTACTATCTCAGAATCATCCCCAGCTGCGTCCTCGATAACACGGTACTATCTCAGGGTCATCCCCAGCTGTGTACTAGATAACACAGTAGTATCTCAGGATCATCCCCAGCCGTGTACTAGAGAACATGGTAGTATCTCAGGATCATCCCCAGCTGTGTACTGGCTACTAGATAACACAGTACTATCTCAGGATCATCCCCAGCTGCGTACTAGGTACTAAATAACACGGTAGTATCTCAGGATCATCCCCAGCTGTGTATTAGGTACTACATAACACGGTACTATCTCAGGGTCATCCCCAGCTGTGTACTAGATAACACGGTACTATCTCAGGATCATCCCCAGCTGTGTTTTAGGTACTAGATAACACTGTACAATCTCAGGGTCATCCCCAGCTGCGTCCTCGATAACACGGTACTATCTCAGGGTCATCCCCAGCTGTGTACTAGATAACACAGTAGTATCTCAGGATCATCCCCAGCCGTGTACTAGAGAACATGGTAGTATCTCAGGATCATCCCCAGCTGTGTACTGGCTACTAGATAACACAGTACTATCTCAGGATCATCCCCAGCTGCGTACTAGGTACTAAATAACACGGTACTATCTCAGGATCATCCCCAGCTGCGTACTAGGTACTAAATAACACGGTACTATCTCAGGGTCATCCCCAGCTGTGAACTAGATAACACGGAACTATCTCAGGACCATCCCCAGCTGCATACTTGATATCACGGTACTATCTCAGGGTCATCCCCAGCTGTGTACTAGATAACACGGTACAATCTCAGGGTCATCCCCAGCTGTGTACTAGATAACACAATAGTATCTCAGGATCAACCCCAGCCGTGTACTAGAGAACATGGTAGTATCTCAGGATCATCCCCAGCTGTGTACTGGCTACTAGATAACACAGTACTATCTCAGGATCATCCCCAGCTGCGTACTAGGTACTAAATAACACGGTACTAACTCAGGATCATCCCCAGCTGCGTACTAGGTACTAGATAACACGGAACTATCTCAGGACCATCCCCAGCTGCATACTGGGTACCACGGTACTATCTCAGGATCATCCCCAGCTGCGTACTCGATAACACGGTACTATCTCAGGGTGATCCCCAGCTGTGTACTAGATAACACAATAGTATCTCAGGATCAACCCCAGCCGTGTACTAGAGAACATGGTAGTATCTCAGGATCATCCCCAGCTGTGTACTGGCTACTAGATAACACAGTACTATCTCAGGATCATCCCAAGCTGCGTACTAGGCACTAGATAACAGTGTACTATTTCAGGATCATCCCCAGCTGTGTATTAGGTACTATATAACACTGTACTATCTCAGGGTCATCCCCAGCTGTGTACTAGATAACATGGTACTATCTCAGGATCATCTACAGCTGTGCACTACATAACACGGTACTATGTCAGGATCATCCCCAGCTGTGTACTGTGTACTAGATAACACTGTACTATCTCAGGATCATCCCCAGCTGTGTACTAGAGAACATGGTAGTATCTCAGGATCATCCCCATCTGTGTAGTAGGTACTAAATAACACGGTACTATCTCAGGGTCATCCCCAGCTGTGTACTGGGTACTAGATAACACGGTACTATCTCAGGATCATCCCCAGCTGCGTACTAGGTACTAGATAACACGGAACTATCTCAGGACCATCCCCAGCTGCATACTCGATAACACGGTACTATCTCAGGATCATCCCCAGCTGTGTACTAGATAACACGGTACTATCTCAGGGTCATCTACAGCTGTGTACTAGATAACACAGTACTATCTCAGGATCATCCCCAGCTGCGTACTCGATAACACGGTACTATCTCAGGGTTATCCCCTGCTGTGTACTAGATAACACAGTAGTATCTCAGGATCATCCCCAGCCGTGTACTAGAGAACATGGTAGTATCTCAGGATCATCCCCAGCTGTGTACTGGCTACTAGATAACACAGTACTATCTCAGGATCATCCCCAGCTGCGTACTAGGTACTAAATAACACGGTAGTATCTCAGGATCATCCCCAGCTGTGTACTGGCTACTAGATAACACAGTACTATCTCAGGATCATCCCCAGCTGCGTACTAGGTACTAAATAACACGGTACTATCTCAGGATCATCCCCAGCTGCGTACTAGGTACTAAATAACACGGTACTATCTCAGGGTCATCCCCAGCTGTGAACTAGATAACACGGAACTATCTCAGGACCATCCCCAGCTGCATACTGGATATCACGGTACTATCTCAGGACCATCCCCAGCCGTGTACTAGAGAACATGGTAGTATCTCAGGATCATCCCCAGCTGTGTACTGGCTACTAGATAACACAGTACTATCTCAGGATCATCCCCAGCTCCGTACTAGGTACTAAATAACACGGTACTATCTCAGGATCATCCCCAGCTGCGTACTAGGTACTAGATAACACGGAACTATCTCAGGACCATCCCCAGCTGTGCACTACATAACACGGTATTATCTCAGGTTCCTCCCCAGCCGTGTACTAGATAACACGGTAGAATCTCAGGATCATCCCCAGCCGTGTACTAGAGAACATGGTAGTATCTCAGGATCATCCCCAGCTGTGTACTGGCTACTAGATAACACAGTACTATCTCAGGATCATCCCCAGCTGCGTACTAGGTACTAAATAACACGGTACTATCTCAGGATCATCCCCAGCTGTGTACTAGATAACACGGTACTATCTCAAGGTCATCCCCAGCTGCAGACTAGATAACACGGTACTATCTCAGGATCATCCCCAGCTGTGTACTGGGTACTAGATAACACGGTACAATCTCAGGATCATCCCCAGCTGTGTTTTAGGTACTAGATAACACTGTACAATCTCAGGGTCATCCCCAGCTGTGTACTAGATAACACGGTACTATCTCAGGGTCATCTACAGATGTGTACTAGATAACACGGTACTATCTCAGGATCATCCCCAGCTGTGTACTGGATAACAAGGTACTATCTCAGGATCATCCCCAGCTGTGTATTAGTTACTAGATAGTACTATCTCAGGATCATCCCCAGCTGTGTACTGGGTACTAGATAACATGGTACTATTTCAGGGTCATCCCCAGCTGCGTACTAGATAACACGGTACTATCTCAGGAAAATCCCCAGCTATGTACTACAGAACATGGTAGTATCGCAGATCATCCCCAGCTGTGTATTCGCTACTAGATAACACAGTACTATCTCAGGATCATCCCCAGCTGCGTACTAGGTACTAAATGAAACGGTAATATCTCAGGATCATCCCCAGCTGCGTACTAGGCACTAGATAACACTGTACTATCTCAGGATCATCCCCAGCTGTGTATTAGGTACTAGATAACACTGTACTATCTCAGGGTCATCCCCAGCTGTGTACTAGATAACATGGTACTATCTCAGGATCATCTACAGCTGTGTACTACATAACACGGTACTAAGTCAGGATCATCCCCAGCTGTGTACTGTGTACTAGATAACACTGTACTATCTCAGGATCATCCCCAGCTGTTTACTAGAGAACATGGTAGTATCTCAGGATCATCCCCAGCTGTGTAGTAGGTACTAAATAACACGGTACTATCTCAGGGTCATCCCCAGCTGCGTACTAGGTACTAGATAACACGGAACTATCTCAGGACCATCTCCAGCTGCATACTGGTTACCATGGTACTATCTCAGGATTATCCCCAGCTGTGTACTAGATAACTCGGTACTATCTCAGGGTCATCTACAGCTGTGTACTAGATAACACAGTACTATCTCAGGATCATCCCCAGCTGCGTACTCGATAACACGGTACTATCTCAGGGTCATCCCCAGCTGTGTACTAGATAACACAATAGTATCTCAGGATCATCCCCAGCCGTGTACTAGAGAACATGGTAGTATCTCAGGATCATCCCCAGCTGTGTACTGGCTACTAGATAACACAGTACTATCTCAGGATCATCCCCAGCTGCGTACTAGGTACTAAATAACACGGTGCTATCTCAGGATCATCCCCAGCTGCGTACTAGGTACTAAATAACACGATACTATCTCAGGGTCATCCCCAGCTGTGTACTGGGTACTAAATAACACGGAACTATCTCAGGATCTCCCCAGCTGCGTACTAGATAACACGGTACTATCTCAGGGTCATCCCCAGCTGTGCACTAGATAACACGGAACTATCTCAGGACCATCCCCAGCTGCGTAAAGGATATCACGGTACTATCTCAGGGTCATCCCCAGCTGTGTACTAGATAACACGGTACAATCTCAGGGTCATACCCAGCTGTGTACTAGATAACACAGTAGTATCTCAGGATCATACCCAGCCGTGTACTAGAGAACATGGTAGTATCTCAGGATCATCCCCAGCTGTGTACTGGCTACTAGATAACACAGTACTATCTCAGGATCATCCCCAGCTGCGTACTAGGTACTAAATAACACGGTACTATCTCAGGATCATCCCCAGCTGCGTACTAGGTACAAAATAACACGGTACTATCTCATGGTCATCCCCAGCTGTGTACTGGGTACTAAATAACACGGAACTATCTCAGGATCTCCCCAACTGCGTACTAGATAACACGGTACAATCTCAGGGTCATCACCAGCTGTGCAC
Source organism: Acipenser ruthenus (assembly GCF_902713425.1). NCBI lineage: Eukaryota > Metazoa > Chordata > Actinopteri > Acipenseriformes > Acipenseridae > Acipenser > Acipenser ruthenus. The sequence goes on from NW_026708846.1 coordinate 31,280, forward strand.
TACATAACACGGTATTATCTCAGGATCATCTACAGCTGTGTACTAGATAACACTGTACTAACTCAGGGTAATCCCCAGCTGTGTACTAAATACTAGATAACACGGAACTATCTCAGGACCATCCCAAGCTGCGTACTAGGTACTAGATAACACTCTACTATCTTAGGATCATCTACAGCTGTGTACTAGATAACACGGTACTATCTCAGGTTCCTCCCCAGCTGTGTACTAGATAACACGGTACAATCTCAGGATCATCTACAGCTGTGTACTAGATAACACAGTAGTATCTCAGGATCATCTACAGCTGTGTACTAGATAACACGGTACTATCTCAGAATCATCCCCAGCTGCGTACTAGATAACAGTACTATCTCAACGTCATCCCCAGCTGTGTACTAGATAACACGGTACTATCTCAGGGTCATCCCCAGCTTTGTACTAGATAACACTGTACTATCTCAGGGTCATCCCCAGCTGTGTACTAGATAACACGGTACTATCTCAGGATCATCTACAGCTGCGTACTCGATATCACGGTACTATCTCAGGGTCATCCCCAGCTGTGTACTAGATAACACAGTAGTATCTCAGGATCATCCCCCGTCGTGTACTAGAGAACATGGTAGTATCTCAGGATCATCTACAGCTGTGTACTAGATAACACGGTACTATGTCAGGATCATCCCCAGCTGTGTACTGGGTAATAGATAACACAGTACTATCTCAGGATCATCCCCAGCTGCGTACTGGATAACACGGTACTATCTCAGGATCATCCCCAGCTGCGTACTGGATAACACAGTACTATCTCAGGATCATCCCCAGCTGTGTACTAGATAACACGGTACTATCTCAGGATCATCTACAGCTGTGTACTAGATAACACGGTACTATTTCAGGATCATCCCCAGATGTGTACTGGGTACTAGATAACACGGCACTATCTCAGGGTCATCCCCAGCTGTGTACTAGATAACACGGTACTATCTCAGGAAAATCCCCAGCTGTGTACTACAGAACATGGTAGTATCTCAGGATCATCCCCAGCTGTGTACTAGAGAACCGGTAGTATCTCAGGATCATCCCCAGCTGTGTACTGGCTACTAGATAACACAGTACTATCTCAGGATCATCCGCAGCTGCGTACTATGTACTAAATAACACGGTACTATCTCCGGATCATCCCCAGCTGCGTACTAGATAACACGGTACTATCTCAGGATCATCTACAGCTGCGTACTCGATATCACGGTACTATCTCAGGGTCATCCCCAGCTGTGTACTAGATAACACAGTAGTATCTCAGGATCATCTACAGCTGTGTACTACATAACACGGTACTATGTCAGGATCATCCCCACCTGTGTACTGTGTACTAGATAACACGGTACTATCTCAGGAAAATCCCCAGCTGTGTACTACAGAACATGGTAGTATCTCAGGATCATCCCCAGCTGTGTACTAGAGAACTGGTAGTATCTCAGGATCATCCCCAGCTGTGTACTGGCTACTAGATAACACAGTACTATCACAGGATCATCCGCAGCTGCGTACTATGTACTAAATAACACGGTACTATCTCCGGATCATCCCCAGCTGCGTACTAGATAACACGGTACTATCTCAGGATCATCTACAGCTGTGTACTGGGTAATAGATTACACGGTAGTATATCAGGATCATCCCCAGCCCTGTACAAGAGAACATGGTAGTATCTCAGGATCATCCGCAGCTGTGTACTAGGCACTAGATAACACTGTACTATCTCAGGATCATCCCCAGCTGTGTACTAGGTACTAAATAACACGGTACTATCTCAGGATCATCCCAAGCTGCGTACTAGGCACTAGATAACACTGTACTATCTCAGGATCATCCCCAGCTGTGTATTAGGTACTAGATAACACTATACTATCTCAGGGTCATCC
>NW_026708847.1:10000-15000 GCF_902713425.1 Acipenser ruthenus
CAGCCCGGGGAGGCTGGAGCTGTCCCCGGGGCTGTGGAAACCCAAGCCGGGGCCGTGGAACCCAAGCCGGGGCAGTGGGAGCAGAGGCCTGGGTGGTGGGAGCCAGCCCGGGGCCGTGGAACCCAAGCTGGGGCAGTGGGAGCAGAGGCATGGGTGGTGGGAGGCGGAACTGTCCCCCGGGGCTGTGGAACCCAAGCCGGGGCCGTGGAACCCAAGCCGGGGCAGTGGGAGCAGAGGCCTGGGTGGTGGGAGCCAGCCCGGGGCCGTGGAACCCTGCCCGGGGCGGTGGAACCCAAGCCGGGGCCGTGGAACCCAAGCCGGGGCAGTGGGAGCAGAGGCCTGGGTGGTGTGAGACGGGAGCTGTCCCCGGGGCCGTGGAACCCAAGCCGGGGCAGTGGGAGCAGAGGCCTGGGTGGTGGGAGCCAGCCCTGGGCCGTGGAACCCAAGCCGGGGCAAAGGCTGGAGCTGTCCCCGGGGCCGTGAACCCAAGCCGGGGTGGTGGGAGGCGGGGGCTGTCCCCGGGGCCGTGGAACCCTGCCCGGGGCGGTGGAACCCAAGCCGGGGCCGTGGAACCCAAGCCGGGGCAGTGGGAGCAGAGGCCTGGGTGGTGTGAGACGGGAGCTGTCCCCGGGGCCGTGGAACCCAAGCCGGGGCAGTGGTAGCAGAGGCCTGGGTGGTGGGAGCCAGCCCGGGGCCGTGGAACCCTGCCCGGGGCGGTGGAACCCAAGCCGGGGCCGTGGAACCCAAGCCGGGGCAGTGGGAGCAGAGGCCTGGGTGGTGTGAGACGGGAGCTGTCCCCGGGGGCCGTGGAACCAAGCCGGGGCAGTGGGAGCAGAGGCCTGGGTGGTGGGAGCCAGCCCTGGGCCGTGGAACCCAAGCCGGGGCAAAGGCTGGAGCTGTCCCCGGGGCCGTGGAACCCAAGCCGGGGTGGTGGGAGGCGGGGGCTGTCCCCGGGGCCGTGGAACCCTGCCCGGGGCGGTGGAACCCAAGCCGGGGCCGTGGAACCCAAGCCGGGGCAGTGGGAGCAGAGGCCTGGGTGGTGTGAGACGGGAGCTGTCCCCCGGGGCCGTGGAACCCAAGCCGGGGCAGTGGGAGCAGAGGCCTGGGTGGTGGGAGCCAGCCCTGGGCCGTGGAACCCAAGCCGGGGCAAAGGCTGGAGCTGTCCCCGGGGCCGTGGAACCCAAGCCGGGGTGGTGGGAGGCGGGGGCTGTCCCCGGGGCCGTGGAACCCTGCCCGGGGCGGTGGAACCCAAGCCGGGGCCGTGGAACCCAAGCCGGGGCAGTGGGAGCAGAGGCCTGGGTGGTGTGAGACGGGAGCTGTCCCCGGGGCCGTGGAACCCAAGCCGGGGCAGTGGTAGCAGAGGCCTGGGTGGTGGGAGCCAGCCCTGGGCCGTGGAACCCAAGCCGGGGCAAAGGCTGGAGCTGTCCCCGGGGCCGTGGAACCCAAGCCGGGGTGGTGGGAGGCGGGGGCTGTCCCCGGGGCCGTGGAACCCTGCCCGGGGCGGTGGAACCCAAGCCGGGGCAGTGGAACCCAAGCCGGGGCAGTGGGAGCAGAGGCCTGGGTGGTGTGAGACGGGAGCTGTCCCCGGGGCTGTGGAACCCAAGCCGGGGCCGTGGAACCCAAGCCGGGGCAGTGGGAGCAGAGGCCTGGGTGGTGGGAGCCAGCCCGGGGCCGTGGAACCCAAGCCGGGGCAAAGGCTGGAGCTGTCCCCGGGGCCGTGGAACCCAAGCCGGGGCGGTGGGAGCAGAGGCCTGGGTGGTGGGAGCCAGCCCGGGGCCGTGGAACCCAAGCCGGGGCAAGTGGGAGCCAGCCCGGGGAGGCTGGAGCTGTCCCCGGGGTCCTGGAACCCTGCCCGGGCAAGTGGGAGCAATAGCCTGGGTCCCCATTCAGTAACGTGACCATAGGTGGAGTCGGCCAACATGACCATAGCCAGGTTTCTGTAACGTGACCATAGGCGGAATCGGCCAACATGACCATAGCCAGGTTTCAGTAACGTGACCATAGGCGGAATCGGCCAGCATGACCATAGCCAGGTTTCAGTAACGTGGCCATAGGCAGAGTTAGCTAACATGACCATAGTCGGAATTAGCCCGGGGCGGTGGAACCCAAGCTGGGGCAGTGGGAGCAGAGGCATGGGTGGTGGGAGCCAGCCCGGGGCCGTGGAACCCTGCCCGGGCAAGTGGGAGCCAGCCCGGGGAGGCTGGAGCTGTCCCCGGGGCTGTGGAACCCAAGCCGGGGCCGTGGAACCCAAGCCGGGGCAGTGGGAGCAGAGGCCTGGGTGGTGGGAGCCAGCCCGGGGCCGTGGAACCCAAGCTGGGGCAGTGGGAGCAGAGGCATGGGTGGTGGGAGGCGGGAACTGTCCCCGGGGCTGTGGAACCCAAGCCGGGGCCGTGGAACCCAAGCCGGGGCAGTGGGAGCAGAGGCCTGGGTGGTGGGAGCCAGCCCGGGGCCGTGGAACCCTGCCCGGGGCAAAGGCTGGAGCTGTCCCCGGGGCCGTGGAACCCAAGCCGGGGCAGTGGGAGCAGAGGCCTGGGTGGTGGGAGCCAGCCCGGGGCCGTGGAACCCAAGCCGGGGCAAAGGCTGGAGCTGTCCCCGGGGCCGTGGAACCCAAGCCGGGCAGTGGGAGCAGAGGCCTGGGTGGTGGGAGCCAGCCCGGGGCCGTGGAACCCAAGCCGGGGCAAGTGGTAGCCAGCCCGGGGAGGCTGGAGCTGTCCCCGGGGTCCTGGAACCCTGCCCGGGCAAGTGGGAGCCAGCCCGGGGAGGCTGGAGCTGTCCCCGTGGTCCTGGAACCCTGCCCGGGCAAGTGGGAGCCAGCCCGGGGAGGCTGGAGCTGTCCCCGTGGTCCTGGAACCCTTGCCCGGGCAAGTGGGAGCAATAGCCTGGGTCCCCATTCAGTAACGTGACCATAGGTGGAGTCGGCCAACATGACCATAGCCAGGTTTCTGTAACGTGACCATAGGCGGAATCGGCCAACATGACCATAGCCAGGTTTCAGTAACGTGACCATAGGCGGAATCGGCCAGCATGACCATAGCCAGGTTTCAGTAACGTGACCATAGGCAGAGTTAGCTAACATGACCATAGTCGGAATTAGCCCGGGGCGGTGGAACCCAAGCTGGGGCAGTGGGAGCAGAGGCATGGGTGGTGGGAGCCAGCCCGGGGCCGTGGAACCCTGCCCGGGCAAGTGGGAGCCAGCCCAGGGAGGCTGGAGCTGTCCCCGGGGTCCTGGAACCCTGCCCGGGCAAGTGGGAGCCAGCCCGGGGAGGCTGGAGCTGTCCCCGTGGTCCTGGAACCCTGCCCGGGCAAGTGGGAGCCAGCCCGGGGAGGCTGGAGCTGTCCCCGTGGTCCTGGAACCCTGCCCGGGCAAGTGGGAGCAATAGCCTGGGTCCCCATTCAGTAACGTGACCATAGGTGGAGTCGGCCAACATGACCATAGCCAGGTTTCAGTAACGTGACCATAGGCGGAATCGGCCAGCATGACCATAGCCAGGTTTCAGTAACGTGACCATAGGCAGAGTTAGCTAACATGACCATAGTCGGAATTAGCCGGGGCGGTGGAACCCAAGCTGGGGCAGTGGGAGCAGAGGCATGGGGTGGTGGGAGCCAGCCCGGGGCGTGGAACCCTGCCCGGGCAAGTGGGAGCCAGCCCGGGGAGGCTGGAGCTGTCCCCGGGGCCGTGGAACCCAAGCCGGGGCAAAGGCTGGAGCTGTCCCCGGGGCCGTGGAACCCAAGCCGGGGCAGTGGGAGCAGAGGCCTGGGTGGTGGGAGCCAGCCCGGGGCCGTGGAACCCAAGCCGGGGCAAAGGCTGGAGCTGTCCCCGGGGCCGTGGAACCCAAGCCGGGGCAGTGGGAGCAGAGGCCTGGGTGGTGGGAGCCAGCCCGGGCCGTGGAACCCAAGCCGGGGCAGTGGGAGCAGAGGCATGGGTGGTGGGAGGCGGGAACTGTCCCCCGGGGCTGTGGAACCCAAGCCGGGGCCGTGGAACCCAAGCCGGGGCAGTGGGAGCAGAGGCCTGGGTGGTGGGAGCCAGCCCGGGGCCGTGGAACCCTGCCCGGGGCAAGTGCGAGCCATAGCCTGGGTCCCCATTCAGTAACATGACCATAGGCACAGTTAGCTGACATGACCATAGGCACAGTTAGCTGACATGACCAGAGGCGGAATTAGCTGACATGACCAGAGGCGGAATTAGCTGACATGACCAGAGGCGGAATTAGCTGACATGACCAGAGGCAGAAGTAGCTGACATGACCATAGGCAGAAGTAGCTGGACATGACCATGGGCAGAAGTAGCTGACATGACCATAGGCACAGTTAGCTGACATGACCAGAGGCGGAATTAGCTGACATGACCAGAGGCGGAATTAGCTGACATGACCAGAGGCAGAAGTAGCTGACATGACCAGAGGCAGAAGTAGCTGACATGACCATAGGCACAGTTAGCTGACATGACCAGAGGCGGAATTAGCTGACATGACCAGAGGCGGAATTAGCTGACATGACCAGAGGCGGAATTAGCTGACATGACCAGAGGCAGAAGTAGCTGACATGACCATAGGCAGAAGTAGCTGACATGACCATGGGCAGAAGTAGCTGACATGACCATAGGCACAGTTAGCTGACATGACCATAGGCAGAAGTAGCTGACATGACCATAGGCAGAAGTAGCTGACATGACCATAGGCAGAATTAGCTGACATGACCAGAGGCAGAATTAGCTGACATGACCATAGGCAGAATTAGCTGACATGACCATGGGCAGAAGTAGCTGACATGACCATAGGCACAGTTAGCTGACATGACCATAGGCAGAAGTAGCTGACATGACCATAGGCAGAAGTAGCTGACATGACCATAGGCAGAAGTAGCTGACATGGACCATAGGCAGAAGTAGCTGACATGACCATGGGCAGAAGTAGCTGACATGACCATAGGCACAGTTAGCTGACATGACCATAGGCACAGTTAGCTGACATGACCATAGGCGGAGTTAGCTGACATGACCA
>NW_026708848.1:0-15000 GCF_902713425.1 Acipenser ruthenus
TAATACTCTCCCACCTTAACTCGAAGCAAAGTCTATTTATCATAATGGAAGACGGACATATATATATATATATGACCTGATGTAGCCCTTGATTTACATCAGCTCCTGTATATGCTTCAATTCTCTATTGCATATTGCATATTTAATAATAATAATAATAATAATAATATTTTGTGTTTGGTTTTAGTGGGCAGCAGTGTGGAGTAGTGGTTAGGGCTCTGGACTCTTGACCGGAGGGTCGTGGGTTCAATCCCAGGTGGGGGACACTGCTGCTGTACCCTTGAGCAAGGTACTTTACCTAGATTGCTCCAGTAAAAACCCAACTGTATAAATGGGTAATTGTATGTAAAAATAATAATGTGCTATCTGTATAATGTGAATAATGTATAATGTGATATCTTGTAACATTTGTAAGTCGCCCTGGATAAGGGCGTCTGCTAAGAAATAAATAATAATTTATGAAAAATGAATACAAAAATATTTTCAAAAAAAATTCCAAAAATGCTACTTTTAGCACAACACTCCCATCTAGTGGCCGAAGGGAGAAGTTCCCAATGCTTCTGGTTGCATGGCAACGCCCTGACGCTTGTGTTTACCACGCTCGGAGTTTCGCAATGGCCGCTGTTATCAACACGGTGGGTAAAACTGAACCCCGAAATCTGGCTCTGACGGGCTCCACCGGGACCTCGAACTCAAACACCGACCTGCTCGAACGAATTATTAACCGGACCACGCTATCCACGCAGCGGGCGACGCACCGACACATACTGGGTAAATAGCACAGGTCCGTCTCGCCGGATCGAATCTCGCACTGTCCTCTTTTTTTTTTTTTCGTATATTTTGCTCCATTCTATCGTTGTTTATAATTATAATAACACACGTAATGACATTTAACAGCAGGCCTACGTTGTCAAATAAAACATATTTTAAAAACGATATCAAGTTAGCGTTTCAGCGCCAAAGACAGTTTTGTTTTACCAGACCTCTCTGTGCTTTACAATGCTTCCCTATGCTTTACCATACCTCTCTGTGCTTTACAATGCTTCCCTATGCTTTACCAGACCTCTCTGTGCTTTACAATGCTTCCCTATGCTTTACCAGACCTCTCTGTGCTTTACAATGCTTCCCTATGCTTTACCAGACCTCTCTGTGCTTTACAATGCTTCCCTATGCTTTACCAGACCTCTCTGTGCTTTACAATGCTTCCCTATGCTTTACCAGACCTCTCTGTGCTTTACAATGCTTCCCTATGCTTTACCACACCTCTCTGTGCTTTACAATGCTTCCCTATGCTTTACCACACCTCTCTGTGCTTTACAATGCTTCCCTATGCTTTACCAGACCTCTCTGTGCTTTACAATGCTTCCCTATGCTTTACCAGACCTCTCTGTGCTTTACAATGCTTCCCTATGCTTTACCAGACCTCTCTGTGCTTTACAATGCTTCCCTATGCTTTACCAGACCTCTCTGTGCTTTACAATGCTTCCCTATGCTTTACCACACCTCTCTGTGCTTTACCATGCTTCCCTATGCTTTACCACACCTCTCTGTGCTTTACAATGCTCCCCTATGCTTTACCACACCTCTCTATGCTTTACAATGCTTCCCTATGCTTTACCAGACCTCTCTGTAAAAGGCAAAGGATCACAATACAAACATATCTGACAGGAATGACGGTTGCAGAGGAAAGATGAAATATCGGAAACTTCCCAAATACAATACCTTGGATAAAGACTCCTTTATCCCAGGTGACTCACGCAGGTGTTCCAGGGCAGCGCAGGGTTACAATGCAAGCTTCATATTGAAACACAGTGTAGTTTACAGTCAGTGCAAATAATAACACTCTAGAATCCAATATGAACTAGGATGCTATGTATAATAATAACACTACTAGAATCCAATATGAACTAGGATGCTCTGTATAATAATAACACTACTAGAATCCAATATGAACTAGGATGCTATGTATAATAATAACACTACTAGAATACATTATGAACTAGGATGCTATGTATAATAATAACACTACTAGAATCCAATATGAACTAGGATGCTCTGTATAATAATAACACTACTAGAATACAATATGAACTAGGATGCTATGTATAATAATAACACTACTAGAATCCAATATGAACTAGGATGCTCTGTATAATAATAACACTACTAGAATACAATATGAACTAGGATGCTCTGTATAATAATAACACTACTAGAATCCAATATGAACTAGGATGCTCTGTATAATAATAACACTACTAGAATCCAATATGAACTAGGATGCTATGTATAATAATAACACTACTAGAATACATTATGAACTAGGATGCTATGTATAATAATAACACTACTAGAATCCAATATGAACTAGGATGCTCTGTATAATAATAACACTACTAGAATACAATATGAACTAGGATGCTATGTATAATAATAACACTACTAGAATCCAATATGAACTAGGATGCTCTGTATAATAATAACACTACTAGAATACAATATGAACTAGGATGCTCTGTATAATAATAACACTACTAGAATCCAATATGAACTAGGATGCTCTGTATAATAATAACACTACTAGAATACAATATGAACTAGGATGCTATGTATAATAATAACACTACTAGAATCCAATATGAACTAGGATGCTATGTATAATAATAACACTACTAGAATACAACATGAACTAGGATGCTATGTATAATAATAACACTACTAGAATCCAATATGAACTAGGATGCTCTGTATAATAATAACACTACTAGAATCCAATATGAACTAGGATGCTATGTATAATAATAACACTACTAGAATCCAATATGAACTAGGATGCTGTGTATAATAATAACACTACTAGAATCCAATATGAACTAGGATGCTATGTATAATAATAACACTACTAGAATACAATATGAACTAGGATGCTATGTATAATAATAACACTACTAGAATCCAATATGAACTAGGATGCTGTGTATAATAATAACACTACTAGAATCTATCCGAAGTGTTTTGGGAATATTATTCAAAAGCAAAAAGCCGAACAGAATGCGTGGGGGCGCTCCCAGACGCATCCCATCCAACTAAAACATACCTGTACTATTAAACACACGAGCACAGAGAAGTTTGAGAGTGATATTCATGCAAATACTAAACACTCCGCAGATATCTGCTTGAAATGTGCGCGCTTTTTTTTTTGGTGTTCCCTATTTTCCCGCAGATTTGGGCGAGCGATGAGGGAAGCGATCCGAAGCGAGTGGAAGCTCCGATCGTATTTCAGTCGGTTTATTAGCGCTTAATGTAAACCGCACCGTGTTGAAATATTAAGAAAGCCACAAGAGCCGACAGGGTGGGCAGTATTGAGCAATGCCGGACCGCCCAAGGGCGTTATGAAGGGTCTTACTATTGCGCTTGAAACACGGACAACTGTCAGGAAAAACACAAGACAGAAAGAATTAATGTGGTTTAAAACTTGAAAAGGAATTCATTAAGTTTTTATGAAACACGAAAATAGTAGATGGCTCAAGGATACCTGTCCAGGTGAAAAGGCACTTAGCCGGTACTTTTTATTTCCCGTTCATCTATTGAAAGTTAATGTAGGGTACTATTATTATTATTATTATTTGTTTATTTAGCAGACGCCTTTATCCAAGGCGACTTATAGAGACTAGGGTGTGTGAACTATGCATCAGCTGCAGAGTCACTTACAATTACATCTCACCCGAAAGACGGAGCACAAGGAGGTGAAGTGACTTGCTCAGGGTCACACAATGAGTCAGTGGCTGAGGTGGGATTTGAACCGGGGACCTCCTGGTTACAAGCCCGTTTCTTTAACCACTGGACCACACACCCACCTTAAACAATCTTGCATTGTAATCCTGTGCTGCCCTGTGACACCTGTAAGTCGCCTTGGATAAAGGAGTCTGCCAAATTAATAATAATAATAATAATAATAATAATAATAATAATAATAATAATAATAATAATAACGTTGTCTTCCAGAATATCGGGGCTCAGACAGCAGCTGTGCAGAGTGACGCAGGAGAAGATGAAGTACGAGGAGTTTAAGGTAGATACAGTTAGCAGATACAGTTCTGGTCAAAGGTTTCGCGTCACCCTCTATGTAGAATGAACCAATTCTGCTCCGTAAAGTCGAACGAAACCTGCTGAATAATGTTTAACACATTGAATCACACGCCGCTTTGTAGTTTACCCCCATATACGACAAATTGAAAAATTTGACATTTGGAAATGTAACGTGAAACACTACTATACTGCTATTATGGCTTCCGGTTTGCAATATCATTTTGTAGTTTCTTTGATTACAACACGATGTTAAATAAATATTTAAATTATGTGCATATAGTTATTTTAATGATATATTCATCCTAACATTCTAGGTCACAGCTGTACCTGTGTCTTCTGCAAATCGTTTTGCAGTTTCTGCAGCAGGGGGCGCTCACGGGCTCTGTTTGAGCTGAAGGAATGTCAGCTGTGATTGATAGACGCGCGTAACTTCAGATAGGAAAACCCGTTTTGTGCTTGGGGGGGGGGGGGGGGGGGGGGGCTGAATCGTTATCCTATATAGATTGAGAACGCTTTATTTATTTTTTTAGAAAAAGCAAAAATCAGATTTCTCATCAGATTTCGCTTTCTTTCGCCTGCTCATCTCAAAACAGAATGAAAGGGCGCTCTTTTTAAATATAAAGTCTTAAACGTATAGAATCTTTTTTTTCAGCCGTGTGTAAATCTACTAGAACGCCCGCCGCATATATTTATTTTTGATTTGTTGTATGAAATCAAACCGCTGTTGCTGAAAACCTTTTGTCAACATAAGCAGAAATTAGCGCATTCCCGCCATCATTTTAGATGATTAGCGCCCTCTAGCGGTAGTCATTTGTTCTCCCTTTGATTTTTTTAATAATCTTTATTTAATATTGATAACATCCTTTTTTTCCTGTTTCCTGTATATATTTCGTCAATATATTTTCTCTTTTCTGTCTCCCTTTCCCACTAAAGCTCTTTATATGTAATTCATAAGCCTCCACTTACCTCAACCTCCTCTCCAAATTAGCCACCGTCTAACTGAACTGATGACTTGAATATTATTATTATTATTATTATTATTATTATTATTATTATTTCTTAGCAGACGCCCTTATCCAGGGCGACTGACAATTGTTACAAGATATCACATTATTTTTACATACAATTCCCCATTTATACAGTTGGGTGTTTTTACTGAAGCAATCTAGGTACAGTACCTTGCTGAAGGATACAGCAGCAGTGTCCCCCCCACCTGGGATTGAACCCACGACCCTCCGGTCAAGAGTCCAGAGCCCCTAACCACTACTCCACACTGCTGCCCCATCTCACCCATGAATAGGCCACACCTGCAATTCATTTGAAACAGTAAGAGAAAAGGATCACACTGCCACCGATGGTAAAATTGTTCGTATTGTTTCCACATCGCTGATTACTGAGCTGAAAGCTGAAATCCCCCCCCCCCTGCCCCCCCCAGGTGTTTCACGCAAGCAGGTATATAAAGGAGATCGATGACACACCTGGAGCTGCTGTGCTAGATTTGCACACTGCTGTCCATACCCAGACTGAACCTGGCAGACAATGCAGCCTTTTAGAACCGGAACTCAGAACCTCGGAACTGTCTCCGTGTTCTTAGAACACAGGTATAGACAGGAGGTACAGACAGGAGGTGAGTGACGCCTCTGGAGGGGGTCGGATAGATTGTTTAATCCGTCACAAAGCGGAGATTTACTTTGGCATTCCCAGCGCCAGGGAATTTCCATCCCTGTTTTTATTTTCCTGCGGGAGTGACTTGTTCTTTCCAGGAGGGAGGTACCCCCCTCTCCCCAGTTTAGGAACTGAGTTTGTTTTAAAATAAGCCTTGTTATCACTGGCATCCTAAACTGCTCTACCTTATCTCCTGATTCTGTGCAGTGACGTCTCGACCGCCTTGCTAAACAATGGCTTGGCTGGATTACCCAGTAATGAGCTTAGCTTCCCTTGATTAACTCTGGGAGTGCTGATTCACTGTGATCCATCGGAGATTTCTAATCTAAAACTCCCCTTATAGAAAGATCCCTCTAGTAAAAACACAGCCAAGTGTAGTAAAGCACAGTGAAAGCATTGTAAAGCACAGAGAGGTGTGGTAAAGCATAGGGAAGCATTGTAAAGCACAGAGAGGTCTGGTAAAGCATAGGGAAGCATTGTAAAGCACAGAGAGGTATGGTAAAGCATAGGGAAGCATTGTAAAGCACAGAGAGGTCTGGTAAAGCATAGGGAAGCATTGTAAAGCACAGAGAGGTGTGGTAAAGCATAGGGAAGCATTGTAAAGCACAGAGAGGTCTGGTAAAGCATAGGGAAGCATTGTAAAGCACACAGAGGTCTGGTAAAGCATAGGGAAGCATTGTAAAGCACAGAGAGGTGTGGTAAAGCATAGGGAAGCATTGTAAAGCACAGAGAGGTCTGGTAAAGCATAGGGAAGCATTGTAAAGCACAGAGAGGTCTGGTAAAGCATAGGGAAGCATTGTAAAGCACAGAGAGGTCTGGTAAAGCATAGGGAAGCATTGTAAAGCACAGAGAGGTGTGGTAAAGCATAGGGAAGCATTGTAAAGCACAGAGAGGTCTGGTAAAGCATAGTTTTGCTTGGAGTTTAACAAGACACACCTGAGCTTGTTACCTATATGCTGTGGCTAATGAAGCTATTAGTAAAACCTGGAATGGGTGAAACCGCTATGCGATAGGAGTCTGATTCCCATCCCTGCAATGCGGCTTCAATCTGTCGTGGCTCGGTGGTCCAGTGGTTAAAGAAAGGGGCCGAGCGACTCACTGAACCTCCTTGTGCTCCGTCCTTCGGATGGAAGTGACTCTGCAGCAGCAGCAGCAGTTGTTGATGATGCAGAGTTCACCCCCCTAGTCTCTGTAAGCCTCTTTGGATCAAAGCGTCTGCTAAACGGCCAATTCATAATAATAATAATAATAATAATGATGCAATTACAATAATAATCATTTCAATGGCCCGTTTGCTGTCCTGCTTGCAGGAGGTGCAGGTGAATTACAGGCGCTTCGTTGATCTCACGGACTCCAGCCTGCACTCTGATTACCTGCTGGAGCTGCGAGCCCTGGGGAAGCCAGCGGGACTGTCGGAGCGCGGGGTCCAGACCGACGAGGTCACCGCCCCCCGGACACAGCCTGGAGCAGCTCCATAGGGAACGCATTGCAAACCAGCCATGCTTCCCTGTGCCTTACCAAACCTCTCTGTGCTTTACAATGCTTCCCTATGCTTTACCAGACCTCTCTGTGCTTTACAATGCTTCCCTGTGCCTTACCAGACCTCTCTGTGCTTTACAATACTTCCCTATGCTTTACCAGACCTCTCTGTGCTTTACAATGCTTCCCTATGCTTTACCAGACCTCTCTGTGCTTTACAATGCTTCCCTATGCTTTACCAGACCTCTCTGTGCTTTACAATGCTTCCCTATGCTTTACCAGACCTCTCTGTGCTTTACAATGCTTCCCTGTGCCTTACCAGCCCTCTCTGTGCTTTACAATGCTTCCCTATGCTTTACCACACCTCTCTGTGCTTTACAATGCTTCCCTGTGCCTTACCAGCCCTCTCTGTGCTTTACAATGCTTCCCTGTGCCTTACCAGCCCTCTCTGTGCTTTACAATGCTTCCCTATGCTTTACCAGACCTCTCTGTGCTTTACAATGCTTCCCTATGCTTTACCACACCTCTCTGTGCTTTACAATGCTTCCCTATGCTTTACCAGACCTCTCTGTGCTTTACAATGCTTCCCTATGCTTTACCAGACCTCTCTGTGCTTTACAATGCTTCCCTATGCTTTACCACACCTCTCTGTGCTTTACAATGCTTCCCTGTGCCTTACCAGCCCTCTCTGTGCTTTACAATGCTTCCCTGTGCCTTACCAGCCCTCTCTGTGCTTTACAATGCTTCCCTATGCTTTACCAGACCTCTCTGTGCTTTACAATGCTTCCCTATGCTTTACCACACCTCTCTGTGCTTTACAATGCTTCCCTATGCTTTACCAGACCTCTCTGTGCTTTACAATGCTTCCCTATGCTTTACCAGACCTCTCTGTGCTTTACAATGCTTCCCTATGCTTTACCAGACCTCTCTGTGCTTTACAATGCTTCCCTATGCTTTACCAGACCTCTCTGTGCTTTACAATGCTTCCCTATGCTTTACCAGACCTCTCTGTGCTTTACAATGCTTCCCTATGCTTTACCAGACCTCTCTGTGCTTTACAATGCTTCCCTATGCTTTACCACACCTCTCTGTGCTTTACAATGCTTCCCTGTGCTTTACCACACCTCTCTGTGCTTTACAATGCTTCCCTATGCTTTACCAGACCTCTCTGTGCTTTACAATGCTTCCCTATGCTTTACCAGACCTCTCTATGCTTTACAATGCTTCCCTATGCTTTACCAGACCTCTCTGTGCTTTACAATGCTTTCCTATGCTTTACCAGACCTCTCTGTGCTTTACAATGCTTCCCTATGCTTTACCAGACCTCTCTGTGCTTTACAATGCTCCCCTATGCTTTACCACACCTCTCTGTGCTTTACAATGCTTCCCTATGCTTTACCAGACCTCTCTGTGCTTTGCAATGCTTCCCTATGCTTTACCAGACCTCTCTGTGCTTTACAATGCTTCCCTATGCTTTACCAGACCTCTCTGTGCTTTATAATGCTTCCCTATGCTTTACCAACCTCTCTGTGCTTCACAATGCTTCCCTATGCTTTACCAGACCTCTCTGTGCTTTACAATGCTTCCCTATGCTTTACCAGACCTCTCTGTGCTTTACAATGCTTCCCTATGCTTTACCATACCTCTCTGTGCTTTACAATGCTTCCCTATGCTTTACCACACCTCTCTGTGCTTTACAATGCTTCCCTATGCTTTACCACACCTCTCTGTGCTTTACAATGCTTCCCTATGCTTTACCAGACCTCTCTGTGCTTTACAGTGCTTCCCTATGCTTTACCAGACCTCTCTGTGCTTTACAATGCTTCCCTATGCTTTACCATACCTCTCTGTGCTTTACAATGCTTCCCTATGCTTTACCACACCTCTCTGTGCTTTACAATGCTTCCCTATGCTTTACCACACCTCTCTGTGCTTTACAATGCTTCCCTATGCTTTACCAGACCTCTCTGTGCTTTACAGTGCTTCCCTATGCTTTACCACACCTCTCTGTGCTTTACAATGCTTCCCTATGCTTTACCATGCATTATAATGTCTTGATTGGACCCCCACCAGTTTCAGAATGTTTCTGCTAGTCTTTATCTAACTTGATGTTACATAATGGGAACCAAACATCCTAAAATACTGCTGTATTGTTCTGGAGTGAATCAGAGAGTGTAAGCACTGGACCCCAATGATGTAAACTTTCTATAGTTTAATGTCTGCGGTGTTGAATGTGAATCAGATTATTTTTCAGTTCCTCCCTTTTACATTTCAGTACAAGCTGAGCACTTGACCTCCTGTCCTTGCACTTATGAAACGAAATTGAGAGACATCATAATAATAAAAACAACAGCATGCCCCAGCTATGGTAGGATATTATATAAGCCCATTTTGAACATCTCTCAGTAGTATTCATTATTCAGCTTCACTGTGTTAATATTTCCCTTGCTTTAGAGAAAGGTTTTCTGTGTATCTGAGTCACGCATGGCGGAACAATGCAGTCGTGTTTAATGACAACATTACAGGCCATGCATTTAGTTTGTCCAGGGCAGGCTTGAGGCACGGAGACTGAACTGCTCCCTCCCTCCCTCCCTGAGAGAAAGGGGGCTCCCTCCAGTCCAGGGCAGGCTTGAGGCACGGAGACTGAACTGCTCCCTCTCTCCCTCCCTCACCCCCCTAAGAGAAAGGGGGCTCCCTCCAGTCCAGGGCAGGCTTGAGGCACGGAGACTGAACTGCTCCCTCCCTCCCTCCCTAAGAGAAAGGGGGCTCCCTCCAGTCCAGGGCAGGCTTGAGGCACGGAGACTGAACTGCTCCCTCCCTCCCTCCCTAAGAGAAAGGGGGCTACAATTCCCCATTTATACAGTTGGGTGTTTTTACTGGAGCAATCTAGGTAAAGTACCTTGCTCAAGGGTACAGCAGCAGTGTCCCCCACCTGGGATTGAACCCACGACCCTCCGGTTAAGAGTCCAGAGCCCTAACCACTACTCCACACTGCTGCCCGCTATATAAAAAACAAACCATGGTAAACTAACCCTTATAAAGCTTGGTAAAGCATATTAATAAAAATGAGAAAGTATGGTCAGTGCTGGTAGTTAGTATTCTCTAGAGAAACTGAAATATACTGTAATTCAAACCAGACCAAAACGGAAATGTAAAGAATTCATTGAGTGCCATTTGAAGCTCTTTAAACTCAATTGGGCCGCAGTTCACAGTATGTCCGCCAGAGGGCGCCGCAGACTGTTTGTTTTTTCGGTTTGCAAACGGCAAGGCTGCAGGAGTTTATCACGTCACTGACTGTGGAAGCAGCGCTGCTGTCTGCCTGCCTCCGCATCGTTTAATAATGTAACGCTGTCCTGTCTCTGTGCTGTCAGGGTATATTTGTAACTGTCTCTCGCTTCTTTCCTGAGATAAAAAAATGATCTTCTTGTAGAGCAATGCTAATGCGCATTGTGGCAGACTTAGAAATAGCAGCTGATGCAAACTTCGACGAGACCCAGGGTACAGCACAGGGGTGCAGGGTGCAGCACAGGGGAGCAGGGTACAGCGCAGTGGAGCAGGGTATAGCACAGGGGAGCAGGGTACAGCACAGGGGAGCAGGGTACAGCACAGGGGTGCAGGGGACAGCGCAGGGGAGCAGGGTACAGCACAGGGGAGCAGGGTACAGCACAGGGGAGCAGGGTGCAGCACAGGGGAACAGGGTACAGCACAGGGGAGCAGGGTACAGTGCAGGGGAGCAGGGTGCAGCACAGGGGAGCAGGGTACAGTGCAGGGGAGCAGGGTGCAGCACAGGGGAGCAGGGCGCAGCACAGGGGAGCAGGGTATATATATGTGAATCTGCAATTCAACGTTTTTTAACTATATTATCAAAATACAAGCTAGTAATACACGGAGAAAATATCCAGTTCGGTTCGTGAAAAAAAATATCTATCTATCTATCTATCTATCTATCTATCTATCTATCTATCTATCTATCTATGTATTTTGGTCAACAAATGTTGTGTTGGGTTACTGACTACCTCAGCCGGGTGCGCCCTAACCTTTAAAATCCCCGAGGCTCCAGATCCACTGTACGCGTGGTGGGGTTGTGTTTGAAAAAAAAAAAAAAAAACTCCACTCCGGGTTTTCTCCCCGACGCTCGCCTTTGATTTTCTCAAGCGTTCCAAAAGCTAACGCGCTCGTTTTCCTGTATTTATTTCTGGAATGCGCTCCGGCTCCGCGTTTCAACAGAAATCCAGTCCGGGTCTGGGAATGAATCGAGAGAGAAGAGAAGAGAAGAGAAGAGGAGAGGAGAGGAGAGAAGAGAAGAGAAGAGGGGTATTTTCTGTCTTTCTTTCTTCGTCAAAACACAGTCACACACACACGCACACCATAATGAAAACAGGACTGTGAGCCACGCAAAGCCAGCGAGTGAGAAGAGAGAGAGAGACAACGACCGGGAGATACGCGAGAGACGAGCCCGAGTCAGCGTCACTGCCCCGCGGACGCTCTTTGCATTTGTAATGCTCACATTTTGTGCAAAACTTTGATCCCCAAACCTTATAACCTATAATAATATTTATTAAGTAGTTTTGGAGGATTTTTTTTTTTTTGGTTCGTCTGTCCTGGAGACACGTTTTATAGAATCGCTCAAAGTGGTCAGCGAGGATAATTTTGTAATCTTTATATATATAGATATATATATTTTATTCAAAGTCGTCGAAAATGTATTATTAATATACATTCACAAACATATTTTTTGTGGAAACCACCGGAATTCGGGAATAAATCAAACAGACGCTTATATGGACTCATCAAAACTGGGACCGTAAAAGTTTGGAAAATAAATCGGAATAAAATCGATTGGATTGAAGAGGACGCGGGGGAAAAAAACGCAGAGAAATTATTATTATTAAAATAATAATAATAATAATAATAATAATAATAATAATAATAATAATAATCATTTCTGTTATCGGATTCACACACAGAAGTCTTGCACATGAGCCGACCCGGGAGTTAACGAAGCGACAAAGGAAATATATACATTGATAACGAGACTACATATTTATTTATCTCTCTCTCTCTATATATATATATTTATTTATATATATATTCACCAGAGGGAGAGAGCGATGGGCTGTCGGAACACTGTGAGTGGATTCGGGTTCATCCTGTTATTTACAATGGATATATGCGGCACATCAGCTTCAAACCTGGAGCCTATATATTGGAATTCATTAAACAGAAGGTGAGTGAGATAATTGATTATTATTATTATTATTATTATTATTCTTATTATTAGTGGTATGTGCTCGTGTTTTGGTCTTGTATCTTTCTCGTGTATGCTCTACCTGTATTATCTTGTGAAGTGCTGGCGTTGGGGTATCGATAGAGTGAAATTCAGTCTCGTTTGGAGTGTTTTTTGTACAGGCTGGTATTATATGAATGAGATCCCGCTCTTTCAAAGCTGCCTGACAGTTTGCTTCTCAGAGAGACGTTCTTGGTCTTTTGCATTGATAGTTAGTTAGTTTCTCCAACTTGTAAAGTTAAACCATTCACGATGTAACTTTGTGGACAAAAGTTTAGCATCACCCAGAATTTTAAGATTGAGGCACTAATAATAATAATAATAATAATAATAATAATAATAATAATAATAATAATAATAATAATAATAATAATAATAATAATAATAATAATAATAACTAGATGGTAACTTTACAAGTACAGTTGTGGGGCTTGCTTTAGGGAAAGTGGTCAAAATTTTAGTTGATGCGGTTACTAACACAGCTGTAGCTCTGGATTGGTAAAAGTTATTTCTGTTTGGATTTCAGATTTGAATAGCTGGGAAGTAGAGGAAGATTTCATACACTCTAACTTTTTGTCTTACTTGTCGGGAAAGTGGTCAAAGTAGCTGATTTGTGTCAAAAGTCACATCGTTTACAGTCAATAGAATGCTGGGAGTTTTTAAACAATGGAGAGCTTTAGAATGTTGAAAAAAGTCCCATTAAAGTGAATGAAGATGAACCAAAAAAATGACAAAAAGCTTAATAGTTTAAAAAGTATAAGAGATATCAAAAAGTTGTTTACAAGCACACTATTCCAGACCGGGCTACACGTTTTAAAGTTTGAACGGCGTTTCTAGCTTAAACGGTGTAAGAGGAGTAGCGTGCCAAAGAATAATTAAGATGTCGAAGATTTAAAGTGGGGGACTCTTGCTTCGCAAGCCCCACTAATAAATAATAATAATAATAATAATAATAATAATAATAATAATAATAATAATAATAATAATAATATACGAATATAATTAAGGTGTTTTTTATTTGACATCAAACTACAAAATGCTATCGCAAATAGCCACACACAGGGGTATTTCATATTTCGAAATGTCACGTTTTTCAATGTGTCCGTTTTTCCCTGAAGTCTATGGGAAAACTACAAAGCGGGGTGTAATTAAATCTGTTAACAAGGTAACTTCATCCAGCAGCTTTCAAGCAGAATTAGTTCTAGGCTGATGCAAAACGTTTGGCCAGAGCTGTATGCAATATGAATGGCGAATTACCAAACCTCGCCGTTTTGTAACGCTTCACTGCGCTGCATAGAAAAGCGCACAAGCGCTCTGCATAGCCGGTGGTGTTTGTGTTCTGTGGAGGTCTGGCATTGTGAACAGCGCGTCACGCCGCATACGTCACAAAGCAACCCGAATGGAATTAGAATGAGAACCCGCGGCGACGCTCCGGGTTCTAGAATTGTTTTAAAAGGATCGGAAAGAACACACACGTGGTACAAGTTTGTTGCTGGCTCGATTTTTTTTCTGTTTGGCTAAAAATGAAGACTTTCTATACAGTACTAGCAACACAACTGCATCGTGTGTGTGTGTTTTTTTCGACTGTCTTGCTGCTGTCGCGCCAAGAAACGCGCTTGTTTGAACACGACCCGTGAAATTTATTCAAATGAATTTTTACAATCGGTTTGGGTTTTTTTCTCCAGCGACACGCATGTCCGGCTGAAATAAGCGTGGAAGTAGAGATCATTTAAAATGCTGTTCTGCGAATAAACTGGGATTAAATCTAGCACGAGAGAGACAAATAAAGTACTTTTTTGCAACATTGATATTAATATTTGAGTGATTTTGTACGAGAGTCTAGTTTAGGGAATTCAGGAGGAAGTAATACTCGACTTTCTATGTAATAATATTTATAGATGTCTATTGTTGTATACAGAGGGTCCAAAATATGATACTTAACGTGACTTTTTTTGCAAAGTCGTTCATTTTCAACCAACTATATATAAATCCTGGTTTATTTAAAATAATTGTGTATCGACTTAGAGAATTAGTCCCGTATTTTCCATCTCCCAGATAAAAATCCCGATTATAAATGATGCTAGCAATAAAACTGTAGTTTCTAGTATATAAAAGGCATCGATCCATTCTGGAACAGATCAAGGCTTCGAGAACGGGCCAGTGTTCTAGAATGCGACATCACAGTTGAAAATTCTTCCAACACGTTCGGTGCTGTTTTTAACGCAGTGCATTACCTATATGTAACGCACCTGTCTATCTTGCGATTTCTATACTAGTATTTCAGATAGAGCTGCGTTTTTTATAAAACATTTATATATAGATATATAAAAAAAAAACATACGTATTTATAACTATTTTTTAAAATCGTTTTTTAAACTTTTACGTCTACCACGCTTCTTAAAGAAACAGGCTTTTTTTTGTTTGTTTGTTCCGAAGTTTAGTACAACTTTAGGGTCTCCTGTTAGCAGTAATACAAGTTT
>NW_026708848.1:17500-33190 GCF_902713425.1 Acipenser ruthenus
CCCTCCCTCCCTCACCTCCCTAAGAGAAAGGGGGCTCCCTCCAGTCCAGGGCAGGCTTGAGGCACGGAGACTGAACTGCTCCCTCCCTCCCTCAACCCCCTAAGAGAAAGGGTGCTCCCTCCAGTCCAGGGCAGGCTTGAGGCACGGAGACTGAACTGCTCCCTCCCTCCCTCAACCCCCTAAGAGAAAGGGTGCTCCCTCCAGTCCAGGGCAGGCTTGAGGCACGGAGACTGAACTGCTCCCTCCCTCCCTCCCTCACCCCCCTGAGAGAAAGGGTGCTCCCTCCAGTCCAGGGCAGGCTTGAGAGATGTAAGGTAGCTTACTTTCTCGTTTTTTCTTTCTCGTTAGTTAAGTTTATCAATCATATTACCTTTAGGCTAAACCCGCTGGGTGTTTGGCATTTACAAAACTCTTCTGAAGTTAACAAGGCTTGCTAATTAAGGCAAACGCTGACGTTTTCAGCTCAATTACCGTCTTTGCTTCGGGTGAATTACTCAACAACTTGGTCTTTTAAACACTCATTAAAAATTGACGCTTATTAATAAAACATTTGCCCGCTAATTTGCCCACTAGAAGGCATGCTTATTAAATACTGGTCGAGGACAGTGTTAATTGTTGGCTTGTGTTCTTGTGGGGAGACAGCCTCCCAGTACTGCCAGTGTGGGTCCCAGGGTTTCACTGGACAGCCTGGACAGCAGTGGCTATCCGGGCATAAAAACCATTAAAACAAATGAACACTGAAAGTATTGGAGCTCTCCTCCGTCGTGCTTTGTGTCACTTCCTGTCGTGTTTTGCTGTGTTTCGTTCTGGCCGCCCTTTGTTGGTTTAAAAGCTTAGGCACACCAAATACTTTTTGTTACCCTTTTTGTTGGAAAGTAAGCAGAGTTCACAAAGTTCAGCTGCACACACACGCACGCGCATTTAGGTAAGATATGCAAGACAGGCTCTTGAGAGTGCGAGATGAGACTACCTGAATCCTCTGCGGACGACAGAACATCTCCATGCCTGAGTTTTCTCCCAGTACCATCAGGTGACCCGATCATGATCTGTTTATCACTAGCTGTGTCCGGTGATCAGCTCTGAGCTGTATTTGTGTAACTGCGTAGTAATGTATTCTAAGAAACTAGTCAAACTTGTGTGTTGCTTGACCTTGGAGGGTGGGGGGGCAGGGGGGGAGGGATTAACGCTACACCCAATGAGCAAGGCACGCTCCCCCGCCCTGTCAATCGAGCAGTAATAGTGTCTCTGGTGAGGATTACTGACAGCCAGGGGATTAGGAAGGTACACTAACCATCGCAGACAAGGAGCTGCTGATGGCATTCTATCAACGATCCTTCCCAGAGCTTTCCAATATCTGCAAGCATTGTGAGGGGTTGTGGGACCTGTGGGACCATCTGGAATTCATTGTTTTAAAATCCGCCTTCACCTGGCTTAGAGCTTGTCTGGGGAAACTCTAAAAGCCGGAAGGAAGGTGATGATGTCATGATGACGTCAGAATAGAATGTTAGCGGTTCCAAAGGGCCTCGTTTGAAAATGAATTAGCATCATTATTGCTTCATATAGATAGATTAGATATGTAAAACCAGTTTAGATGCATCGCTTACAGGCTGTGCGTCTATGGGAAGCCCCCATTGGGTTACAGTCCTGGCATGTGGAGGTCTTTAGCTGGATTTGGGGTCAGGCTAAGAGATTAGGGTTTGACCCCCCCTCCCCTCCCTTAGCTTGGACGCCTCAGCGCTTTTCCATTAGTGTCGCTGGGGGTCTTTAGCACACCAATCGGGGGGGGGGGGGGGGGTCAGATTAAATAACAGCAACAGTCCGACACCTGCCCGTCAAAGAGATTGGCGGGTTAGAAACGAGCTTCGGGGGGAGGGGGGGAATTTTTAAAATGTAAAAACAGAAAAAGTTCTGGTAAAGCATAGGGAAGCATTGTAAAGCACAGAGAGGTGTGGTAAAGCATAGGGAAGCATTGTAAAGCACAGAGAGGTCTGGTAAAGCATAGGGAAGCATTGTAAAACACAGAGAGGTGTGGTAAAGCATAGGGAAGCATTGTAAAGCACAGAGAGGTCTGGTAAAGCATAGGGAAGCATTGTAAAGCACAGAGAGGTCTGGTAAAGCATAGGGAAGCATTGTAAAGCACAGAGAGGTCTGGTAAAGCATAGGGAAGCATTGTAAAGCACAGAGAGGTGTGGTAAAGCATAGGGAAGCATTGTAAAGCACAGAGAGGTGTGGTAAAGCATAGGGAAGCATTGTAAAGCACAGAGAGGTGTGGTAAAGCATAGGGAAGCATTGTAAAGCACAGAGAGGTCTGGTAAAGCATAGGGAAGCATTGTAAAGCACAGAGAGGTCTGGTAAAGCATAGGGAAGCATTGTAAAGCACAGAGAGGTCTGGTAAAGCATAGGGGAGCATTGTAAAGCACAGAGAGGTCTGGTAAAGCATAGGGAAGCATTGTAAAGCACAGAGAGGTCTGGTAAAGCATAGGGGAGCATTGTAAAGCACAGAGAGGTGTGGTAAAGCATAGGGAAGCATTGTAAAGCACAGAGAGGTCTGGTAAAGCATAGGGAAGCATTGTAAAGCACAGAGAGGTGTGGTAAAGCATAGGGAAGCATTGTAAAGCACAGAGAGGTCTGGTAAAGCATAGGGAAGCATTGTAAAGCACAGAGAGGTGTGGTAAAGCATAGGGAAGCATTGTAAAGCACAGAGAGGTGTGGTAAAGCATAGGGAAGCATTGTAAAGCACAGAGAGGTGTGGTAAAGCATAGGGAAGCATTGTAAAATATAGTGATCTGGCGTGTGGAGTTCTCTTTCCTGGCTTCATTCTCTATTTCCAACAGTGTAAAATATATACATTTACTAGAAAAGAAAGAACTCTCGATGTGTGGATGTTTTAGCTGCGTTTTGAACTGAGACAGCAGCGCCAGGAGAACGTGGGATTTTTGGAAGTTCAAAAAGAAAAAACGTCAAGGTTGATTCAAAATCTGTTTCAAATACACTTCGTTTTTAAATTCGAGGTATTAATTACCCTCAATTTACCCAGTAAAGCAACAAAAATAATAACCTGTGTGACGTTTGAAATTGCAGCCAGCTCTGACCTGACCCTCAGCTGTTGACACAGATGTGTAGCTTCTACCCTGGGTGGAAATGTTCCCAGAATGCACTGCGGTCCCGATTGGTTCATTAGAGGGGCTCGGATTGAGTTCAACGCTCAGGGTCAAGAGCCTCTGACTTTGGGGGGTGGGGGGTCCTCAAAATAGCTGCAGTTTGTCCCCTTATCTTTTTAGGATTTTTGTAATCAATCTCAATAATCAATATATACAGCTGCTGCCAAAAGTTTTCCATCACCCTGTAGAATGAACTCGTTTTGCTTGATAAAGTCGAATGAAACCTGCTGAATAATGTTACGTTAACATATTGAATTACACGCCGCTTTGGAGTTTTTTCCATATAAATAACGTGACATTTGGAAATCTTACATGAAATCCTGCTGTACTGCTATTATGGCTTCCGGTAGACTTTTTTTGCAAAATAATTTTATAGTTTCTTTGATAACAAGATGTTAAATAAAATATCTAAATTATGTGTTTATATATATATATATATATATATATATATATATATATATATATATATTAAAATATAATTTTGTCTCTTTCCTCAAAAAGAAAAGTCAGCAGAGTTCACAAAGTTCAGCTTTACACACATTTAGGTAAGATCTATAAGACAGGCGCTTGAGCGTGCGAGTGAGACTACCGGAATCCTCTCTTGACGATCATCTCCGTACCTGAGCTTTCTCCCAGATCATCAGGTGATCACGATCTGTTTTCTGTTTATAACTAGCGGCCACGTTGTTGTGTCCAGCGATAACGTCCGACCTGCGTGTGCGTGTAATGCTGGCATCAGTACATGGACTAGCACAGCCACTGGTAAAATGCGCAGGTATCTGCACACTTCAGACTAGTTTCCTTGCATTAGCAGCTATCACACAAACAAAGACACTCCCCTCAAAGAAATCCCGGCTCTCTTTGTCTCGTGTCGTCTCTGATTTTGAGCGAGGTCGTGAATCAGCATGGAATGTGTTTTTGTTCGTTTCAGTCTCTCTCTCTCTCATTATACAGACCTGTCTTATCCCTCCACCACTCCCATTTTCTGTCTGTTTCCCCTTCCTTTATTTTTCGCTCTCTCGCTCTCTCGCTGTCTCGCTCTCTCACTCTTGGTCTTCAATGGCAATGCAGTAATGCTTCTGTTTGATACTAGAATGGGCCCACAGTATGCTAACTATACCCTAAACAATCTTCAATAGCAGACAGACAGACAGACAGACAGTGGCACTACAATGACAATGCAGACAGACAGACAGACAGACAGACAGTGGCACTACAATGACAATGCAGACTGTGTGTGTGTGTGCTCAAGTGATAGTGTTGATTGTGTAAGAGGGTGGGGGGGGGTTCAGGGGGTTGAAATAATTTGTTTCTGTTCTACTGCTCTTCCCCCGCCCCCCCCCCCCCCCCCGAAAAGAAGAAAAAGTTTTCCGTCTGTTTCTTGTTTAAGTTGCAGATGGAATGAAAGGGACCATTGTGAGAGAGAGGAGAGAGGAGAGGAGAGAGGAGAGGAGAGCACACTTCACTGATCACACTGAGAAAGCAGGGACATGTGACCAAACAAGAGTGTTGAGGGGAGAGGGGTGAGGGGAGGATGGAAAGAGAGAGACTGTAGTTTCAATAACGCTGATGAAGGCACTGGAGCCCAAACGCTGGTCTGCTTGACTCAGTTTAGTTTCAATAACACTGATGAAGGCACTAGAGCCCAAACGCTGGTCTGCTTGACTCAGTTTAGTTTCAATAACACTGATGAAGGCACTGGAGCCCAAACGCTGGTCTGCTTGACTCAGTTTAGTTTCAATAACGCTGATGAAGGCACTGGAGCCCAAACGCTGGTCTGCTTGACACAGTTTAGTTTCAGTAACACTGATGAAGGCACTAGAGCCCAAACGCTGGTCTGCTTGACTCAGTTTAGTTTCAATAACGCTGATGAAGGCACACACACTCACACACAGACTCACGTCACGTTCACAGATTGGTTTAAACTATCAATGATGTTTTCAATGGAAAAGGTATACTGTAAAGCCAGAGAGATTTGCGACCCAAATATTTGTTGAATCACACCCGTGAAAATGATTTTGCTCCAGAAATGTTGGCGCCCTGTTGCAGTATGTGAAGTATGTATTGTTGGTGGAATTTGATATCTGTGCCAAAATTGTTTTTTGTGTTTTTTTTTCATACGCAGAATAAAAGGCTTGCAAATATTTATTGAATTTACAGTTCTTAATTTAGAATTTATAGAATGAACAGCCTCCCTCTGCTCTGTGCTGGTGGAGCAGAGAAAGAGAAAGGGAGGCTCTTATACTCTCTGAACAGCCTCCCTCTGCGCTGTGCTGGTGGAGCAGAGAAAGAGAAAGAGAGGCTCTTATACTCTCTGAACAGCCTCCCTCTGCTCTGTGCTGGTGGAGCAGAGAAAGAGAGGCTCTTATACTCTCTGAACAGCCTCCCTCTGCTCTGTGCTGGTGGAGCAGAGAAAGAGAAAGGGAGGCTGTTATACTCTCTGGACAGCCTCCCTCTGCTCTGTGCTGGTGGAGCAGAGAAAGAGAAAGGGAGGCTCTTCTAATCTCTGAACAGCCTCCCTTTTCTCTGTGGTGGTGGAGCAGAGAAAGAGAAAGGGGGAGGCTCTTCTACTCTCTGAACAGCCTCCCTCTGCTCTGTGCTGGTGGAGCAGAGAAAGAGAAAGGGAGGCTCTTATACTCTCTGAACAGCCTCCCTCTGCTCTGTGCTGGTGGAGCAGAGAAAGAGAAAGGGAGGCTCTTCTAATCTCTGAACAGCCTCCCTTTTCTCTGTGGTGGTGGAGCAGAGAAAGAGAAAGGGGGAGGCTCTTCTACTCTCTGAACAGCCTCCCTCTGCTCTGTGCTGGTGGAGCAGAGAAAGAGAAAGGGAGGCATTAAGTCAGAAATTGACAGAATCTGGGTTAAATTGCGAGAGAAATTATTTTTAACCTTTTGAAAAAAAAAAAAAAATCCAGGTTAGATTGAATGTCTTGGGTAACATTAGCTGCATGTATTCAAGTGTATTTCCTGCCCGTTTCGGCTCATTAAAAGGAGATTAGGTTCCTTTGTGGCGTCTGATTTTTTATTTTTTTTCTGTGTTTTTGCATACATGTGCTCAGTATATTTATCATTTTGTTTTTCCTCCAGTGTGACAGCAATTTATTATTATTATTATTATTATTATTATTATTATTATTATTATTATTATTATTATTATTATCCTTATCCTTTTGTAATTTTTTTGGCTAATAATTCTAAACTAAGAGAAACTTAATGGATTCAATAACAAACGTTTGGACTAGAAGTCTTTACAATTAAGATAAGGGGAGCTCCCTCCAGTCCAGGGCAGGCTTGAGGCACGGAGACTGAACTGCTCCCTCCCTCCCTCCCTAAGAGAAAGGGGGCTCCCTCCAGCCCAGGGCAGGCTTGAGGCACGGAGACTGAACTGCTCCCTCCCTCCCTCCCTAAGAGAAAGGGGGCTCCCTCCAGCCCAGGGCAGGCTCGAGGCACGGAGACTGAACTGCTCCCTCCCTCCCTCCCTCCCTCACCCCCCTGAGAAAAAGGGGGCTCCCTCCAGCCCAGGGCAGGCTCGAGGCACGGAGACTGAACTGCTCCCTCCCTCCCTCCCTCACCCCCTGTGAGATTCTGCAATAGCTTTGTGTTTGGTACACAGGTGGCTTCAGCCAGCACTAAAGCTGGGTTTATTAAGACTGCAGGCTTCTAACAGTGAGAGAACTGGCAGATGACGCACCTCCAGCTGAGGTGCAAAGACTGGTTGTAAGCAGGATCCCTCTTTCACTGCATCTCCACGCTTTCCTCCGCTTCCCTAATGAGCACATTAAACCAATTCCAGTGGATCTGAACAGTCTCCCAGACACTATCAGCGAGATTTCCTTCCCTCTCTCTCTCTCTCTCTCTCTCTCTCTCTCTCTCTCTCTCTCTCTCTCTCTCTCTCTCTCGCTCTCGCTCTCTCTCTCTCAAACACATGTCTGTAATTACTGAGCGTTGTGGGAGAGCGAGAGGAAGGGGAGGGGCGGGGAACTATTCCTCCGAGCTATACCGTACCCCGGGGGACCGAATTGAGCGTGACGCCTGCCGTGTATTCTGTGCACAACAGAACAGCCAGGTTATTATAGAAACCGTTCCACCAAACTGAAAAACCACGGCTTCTAGGGAACACAAAGCCACTTTTTCAGGAGCAGCGGCTTGAAACCTGGTTCCAGGAGACCTAGTATCGCATTGCAAATTAAAGTGGAGTATAGTGTAGTCTAGTATTGTATATTAATGTTGCATTGTATTTTGTAGTGTAGTGTTATATTGCATTGCAAAGCCTGCTATTGTCTGGTATAGTACAGTGTTGTATATATCTAGTGCCTGACCCTCAGCCAGCATTTCCAGTGTCTCTCCTTTTTCATGAGCACCGAAATCCATCACAGAGAAAGCCAGCGAAGGAACGAAAGAAAAAGCCACTTGGGTCCCACTTCTCACCTCCCAGGAACAAATAGATGTTGACAAGCGATTGATCTCGGAACGTGTGCGAGTTCTCCCACAGGGGGTGCCCTCTCTCTCTCTCTCTCTCTCTCTCTCTCTCTCTCTCTCTCTCTCTCTCTCTCTCTCTCTCTATCTCTCTCCCCCCCCATCCTCTGTTAAAAGCACCGTGAATTGAGAAAGCATCTTGCCTCTGCTCCCCTGTTAGCTGTGAGTGGGTTTGAGAGCTCTGTCAAGCGAGTCACGGAACACAGAACACGGAACGCGGAACGCGGAGCATTCCGAGGAAGTGTGACATCGAGGCTAATTGGGGAGTCCCAAAAGTACAGGAAGTGGGGAGGGGGAGGGAGAGGGGGGGTGGGGGGGGTGGGGGTGGGGGGTGTTCTCTAGAGCTCTGAAACTTAAATTTCTTTTAATGTGTGTGTGTGTGTGTGTGAGAGTGTGTGTCTCATCATATTATTAGTAAAATGGTAACATTTGGGGTAAGGTGTGTTCAGATTCACAGATCTTCACACAGGTATTTTGAAATGATCAGGTTTCATCCCATAATATCCAATGACAGTGCAGCACTACTACAGCAATGCGCCTTTACTGAGGGCCAATGGTAGGGGCAGAGGATTGCTTTATGGGCCCATTCTACCAATGGCAGCCTCACCCCATTGTATCAGCCCTATACTTGTGCTACCATCGCCCCTCATTATAATACAGAACCATTATTGCATTGCCATTGAAGATCATTGAGGGTATAGTTAGCATGCTGTGGTCCCATTCTACCTATGGCATCCCATTGTATCAGCCCTATACTTGTGCTACAATGACCTTTTAGTACATTTATATTGTGGTGCCACTGTCTGTCCACGTTAAGGATAGCTTTATCATCATAAGGACATCTCTAATTGTGTGCAGCCGTGGCGATGGGGAGGCGTGGGTCACCACGTTACCAGGCTTCGTTGAAGCTCACATCTGCAGGGTAATTCCGTTAGGACCAGCCGGGGCAAGCTAGTTTGTCTTCTTCTCCTTGCAATCCTCCAATACCCTGGTGTGCCAATTACCAGGAGCGGGAGACCGCTGAGGAGCCCAGCTCCTGAGAGCTGTGCGATGGGGAGTGTGCTGGTGATTGTCCACGTGGAGGAAAAGCAGCTCCAGTTATTTGGATTTCATTCACAAGTGACGACGTGCCCGTGCGTTTTGCGCGGGTTCTAGTGAGTAACTTTTTTTTTTTTAGTTGTCTTTTTTTTTAAATTTAGAGTTTATTCGGAGCGACGCACGAATTCAAATGGCCAATTTGTCAAATTTATAGATTTCTCTTATTACGGAATCCGTGCGCAAATCCTAAAATGTTTTTATTTATTTATTTTTAGAAATGCTAAAAGAAACTTAATTACCCTGATTAAAGTTCCCCCATAGTAAAAGCACAGCAAAGTGTGGTAAAGCATAGGGAAGCATTGTAAAGCACAGAGAGGTCTGGTAAAGCATAGGGAGGCATTGTAAAGCACAGAGAGGTCTGGTAAAGCACAGGGAAGCATTGTAAAGCACAGAGAGGTCTGGTAAAGCATAGGGAAGCATTGTAAAGCACAGAGAGGTCTGGTAAAGCATAGGGAAGCATTGTAAAGCACAGAGAGGTGTGGTAAAGCATAGGGAAGCATTGTAAAGCACAGAGAGGTCTGGTAAAGCATAGGGAAGCATTGTAAAGCACAGAGAGGTGTGGTAAAGCATAGGGAAGCATTGTAAAGCACAGAGAGGTGTGGTAAAGCACAGGGAAGCATTGTAAAGCACAGAGAGGTGTGGTAAAGCATAGGGAAGCATTGTAAAGCACAGAGAGGTGTGGTAAAGCATAGGGAAGCATTGTAAAGCACAGAGAGGTGTGGTAAAGCATAGGGAAGCATTGTAAAGCACAGAGAGGTCTGGTAAAGCATAGGGAAGCATTGTAAAGCACAGAGAGGTCTGGTAAAGCATAGGGAAGCATTGTAAAGCACAGAGAGGTCTGGTAAAGCATAGGGAAGCATTGTAAAGCACAGAGAGGTCTGGTAAAGCATATTAATAAACATGGCAAACCAGGGTATGGGAAGTGCACAGTGTAGCAATAGGAGAAGCATGGGGGGAAAGTTCTGTGCAAAACTGGTTAATGGTGACACTGCTGTACAAACATCTGAGCTGCAGTTGAAACAAAAAGTCTTCGGAACCTTGAAAAGAGGAATGCCTTTGCAGTATTTCCAAGCCCCTGCATGCTCGGCAGTTGTATCAGACGTCAGGTCCATTTTTCATTAGATGCGTGTAATGGACTTTTTTAAGAAGTGCTTTCGCCAGCATGTGATTTAATAATGATGAGTCCATCAGCTACACCTGGGGTTGTGATAAAACGACAAGGGAGCATTCTAGAGAGAACGTTTCTCTAAAGAAATAAACTCCAGGGTTATTATTAAGCCATGTCCTTATTTAAATCAGTCTGTCTGATTCAGCATTGAAGTCTCTCTCCTTGCTTGTTAATTGTTTGGGAGTCTTGTCTGTTAATTGGCTATTATTATTATTATTATTATTATTATTATTATTATTATTATTATTATTGGTCATTTAGCAGATGCTTTTATCCAAAGCGACTTACAGAGACTAGGGGGGTGAACTCTGCATCATCAACAACTGCTGCTGCTGCTGCTGCAGAGTCACTTCCAATAGGAGCTTGTTTGTTTGACGTCTCATCCGAAGGACGGAGCACAAGGAGGTTCAGTGACTTGCTCAGGGTCACACTCACACACACTCACACACTCACACACTCACACACTCACACACACACACACACACGCAGGGAGTCAGCGGCTCAGCCAGGATTTGAACCTCCTGGTATCGGACCCCTTTCACTAACCACTGGACCCCCGAGCCATCCACTGTGAGGTAGTGAAAGCTGGCTTGTGATTGGAGGAAGGAGCGAGGGTAGAGATCGCTCCTTTGTTTAAAAACGCTTCCTTTTCAGTTCTATCTGGAAGTGTTCTGCAGATATACCCTTCGCTAGTTCCACAAGCTAACAGTTTGTCCGTGAAGGAAGTCCGGACAGCTGCTGATCTGCTCTCCCCCTCCGCTCCAGTCACTTGATGACCCGCGCGCACCCTGTAATTACGTCCCCCCTGCTACGAGGGCTGTCATTTTTCCAGGCCTCGCAGCTGTCCGCCCTGCCACTTGTGTCGGATTTGCGCAGCGTGCTTTTCTCCCTGCTACAGTAATTACACAGTCTATTGAGTGCTGGAGTGAACCCCACTGTCTCTTTTTTTTCAATTCCAGCTGCCCCACAATAATGATTTTTTTTATTAATGATTATCTGGGATCTGAACTTGGGGGAAGGGCATGGCCCCCCATGGCCCCCCTTGTTAAAAATCTTAACTCTAAGTACTAACAGGGCTCCTGAGTGTTGCACCTATTGAAGGCGCTCTGCGTGGAGTGCAGGATGCGCCCTATAGCCTGGAGATCGCCGGTTCGAGTCCAGGCTATTCCACTGCTGACCAGGGGGTGGCGCACGATTGGCCGAGCGCCGCCGGGGGGTGGGGGGGGCTTAGGTCAGCCAGGGTGTCCTCGGCTCACCAGCACCCCCTGTAGTCTGGCCGGGCGCCTGGGGGCTTGCCTGTAAGCTGCCCAGAGCTGCGTTGTCCTCCGACGCTGTAGCTCTGAGGCGGCTGCACGGTGAGTCTGCAGCGTGTAAAGAAGCGGGCGGCTGACTGCTTCGGAGGACAGCGTGTGTTTTCGCCTTCGCCCCTCCCGAGTCAGCGCAGGGGGGTGGTAGCGGTGAGCTGGCCATTCTAAATTGGGAGAAAATAATAAAAATAATTGCCGTCATTTTTTAAAAAATAGAAAGAGCGTTTCCGCACCAGAAGTGCTGTCATTGCTCATTAGAGGCAGGAAGATGGATTGGGATCCCTACAGCAGCCTATACTGGGGGAAACAGCATGAAAACATTTTCATATACACAGAACACCGCAGCATTAAAGCCTTCTGCCATCCTTAACTCCCTCCCCCAAGGCAGAATCATGCCTCTAGCAAACGTGTGAGTCATTCACCCACTACAACACATGTTGAGACTTCGTACAGCCTGATTCGATCTCTCTCTGTCTCTGTCTCTCTGTCTCTCACACACGCGGTGGCTTAATTAACCAGGCATCTGCACGGCAGAAACACTGTCAACAAACTGGGCTGCGACGCGCATGACAGGGCCCATCAGTGTCAACTAGATTTCACTTCAGCTGAAGCATTGCCAGCCCCAGAAACAGCAGTGTGTGTTAATATTGAAACGAATGCCCTGCACCACTGTAGGCAGAAAGTCGAGTGGCAGTATGAAGTTAGATTATAGGAGGCAGTGCGGTCCAGTGGTTAAAAGTCCAGGGCTTGTCACCGGAAGGTCGCTGGTTCAAATTTTTATTATTTTTTTTTTATTTATTATTTATTTCTTAGCAGACGCCCTTATCCAGGGCGACTTACAATTGCTACAAGATATCACATTATTTTTACATACAATTACATTATTTTCTTTACACATTATTTTTACATACAATTACCCATTTATACAGTTGGGTTTTTACTGGAGCAATCTAGGTAAAGTACCTTGCTCAAGGGTACAGCAGCAGTGTCCTCACCTGGGATTGAACCCACGACCCTCCGGTCAAGAGTCCAGAGCCCTAACCACTACTCCACACTGCTGCCCATCCGCAAATCCCACCCCTGCCGCTGATTGCCTCGCTGTGCGTGACCCTGAGCAAGTCGCTTCACCTCCTTGTGCTCCGTCCTTCGGATGAGACGTCAAACAAACGAGCTCCTATTGGAAGTGACTCTGCAGCAGCAGCAGCAGCAGTTGTTGATGATGCAGAGTTCACCCCCCTGGTCTCTGGAAGTCGCTTTGAATAAAAGCGTCTGCTGAACGACTCATTCATCATAATGATATCACACTGGCAGGGTGGATTTCAGTGTTGATGTGAGATGCAGGTTCACATTGTAACACAGACACACCCCTCTGTTCAGTCTAGCGCTCCAGGCAGCAGATGGTATAACAGAACACCACTATCGAGCCGCTGAAATAATTAGTCTGCCAAACTTTTAACGAGGGCCAGGGGGGACAGAAAGCTTTAATCCCCCATTAGCGAGGAATGGAATACAAATTTAAAGAAAGGGACTTTATTGCACCCTTTTAAGGTGTGCCTGGTTGCCTTGGATGCAGAGTGGAGATTTTTTTAAATTTTAATAGTTAGCTCGTGAAAGTGCTTGTGTCTCATCTGTGGCTGTCACTTGCAGGGAAATAAATCCTCACTTGCAAACCCTTCTCTTTTAAAGAGGGGTCATTTCTATCCTTTTATACACCTGCCTGCATGAAAACCTCTGGGTGTGAAAATTTCATTTTACCACACCTCTCTGTGCTTTACTATGCTTCCCTATGCTTTACCACACCTATCTGTGCTTTACTATGCTTCCCTATGCTTTACCACACCTCTCTGTGCTTTACAATGCTTCCCTATGCTTTACCAGACCTCTCTGTGCTTTACAATGATTCCCTATGCTTTACCAGACCTCTCTGTGCTTTACAATGCTTCCCTATGCTTTACCAGACCTCTCTGTGCTTTACAATGCTTCCCTATGCTTTACCAGACCTCTCTGTGCTTTACAATGCTTCCCTATGCTTTACCAGACCTCTCTGTGCTTTACAATGCTTCCCTATGCTTTACCACACCTCTCTGTGCTTTACAATGCTTCCCTATGCTTTACCACACCTCTCTGTGCTTTACAATGCTTCCCTATGCTTTACCAGACCTCTCTGTGCTTTACAATGCTTCCCTGTGCTTTACCAGACCTCTCTGCGCTTTACAATGCTTCCCTATGCTTTACCAGACCTCTCTGTGCTTTACAATGCTTCTCTATGCTTCACCAGACCTCTCTGTGCTTTCACTGACGGTTTAAATAGAAAGGAAAAGTAGATCATTACACCATTAACTGTGTAGAAAATTACATCACAAGCATAGTAATAGATTAGAGATAAGCGAGTGTGGTTGCCATGGCATCAAAAGCCTAGAAGTACCTCCACTGTTTGTTTTCAAACACGCTTTCAAAATGTATAGAACACAATATAAATATTTAGATTAATGCGCATTTGTCATATGTTTCTATATAGGTGGTCTGTAGTTCAGGTCGGACTTGAACTTGGAAAATATAGGAAAACATAAGTGTAATGGGGGGGGGTAGGGTTAATCTGAAGGGAGTCGCTTTTTTTCCCTGAACCTGTCTCAAATCTTCCCGAAGTCTTTCAGACAGCCGGGGCTTAGGGTGGCTTTGAGGCTTCGTCCACACCCCCGAGCAAAGTGCTTATTAAGTTATCACACAGCAGAGGGGAAAAAAGCAGGTCAGAAAGGAGAGAGCCTCGGCTAATGCTTTGTAATTACGGCCCCCAGAACGCCCCTCCTCGTCAACGCCACTTCACAAACCTGGAGGGTTTTTTTTTTTCTTTTATCTTCTTGTGATGAATTCTATTCTTTGGGAAAAGGTGCTGGAGAGAAAGAGAGAGGAAAAAACTGCCCTGGACTGAAGGGAGCACCCTTTCTCTCAGGAGGATGAGGGAGGGAGGGAGCAGTTCAGTCTCCGTGCCTCAAGCCTGCCCTGGACTGGAGGGAGCACCCTTTCCCTTAGGGGAGGGAGGGAGGGAGGGAGCAGTTCAGTCTCCGTGCCTCAAGCCTGCCCTGGGCTGGAGGGAGCCCCCTTTCCCTTAGTTGGGTGAGGGAGGGAGCAGTTCAGTCTCCATGCCTCAAGCCTGCCCTGGACTGGAGGGAGCCCCCTTTCTCTTAGGGAGGTGAGGGAGAGAGGGAGCAGTTCAGTCTCCGTGCCTCAAGCCTGCCCTGGACTGGAGGGAGCCCCCTTTCTCTTAGGGGGGTGAGGAAGGGAGGGAGCAGTTCAGTCTCCGTGCCTCAAGCCTGCCCTGGACTGGAGGGAGCCCCCTTTCTCTTAGGGTGGAGGGAGGATGGTAGGGAGCAGTTCAGTCTTCAGTGTAGCATATTAAACACTTTAGTCCTGCCTGCATTAGCACACTGTGTGCATTGAGCAGCAGGCTGGTGTCCAGCAGGCTCATGTTCATGTAGTCTGGGGCTGTCAGTGATTTCAGTCAAGAGAAATGCTTGGATTAAGATAACTAGAGGAGGGGGAAATGGTTGCAAAATCCCGTTTTTTTAAAAGCGGGATTCATTTGCCTCGTCATCCCCGGTTTATTTTTTTTTCCCCGGATCATCAAGGGTTGACTCAGTCTTGCATTTTTCTGTGTATCTGGGGAATAGGGCTGAATTGAAACCTGACACCAGCATTCTCGTTTTAGTTATAATTACTGGTTCTGTGTGCCTTTTTAATTATTTTTTTTTCGTCTTGAAACTGAGATTACAAGGGGAGTGAAAATCACTTTGAATCACGTAGGTAGAAATGTGGTCAACTAATATATATATAGCAGACGCCTTTATCCAAGGCGACTTACAGAGACTAGGGTGTGTGAACTATGCATCAGCTGCAGAGTCACTTACAACTACGTCTCACCCGAAAGACGGAGCACAAGGAGGTTGAGTGACTTGCTCAGGGTCACACAGTGAGTCAGCGGCTGAGCCGGGATTTGAACCGGGGACCTCCCTTTTCTTTAACCACTGGACCACACAGCCTTTTGGCAAAACTTTTGGCTGCAGCTGTGTGTGTGTGTATATAATTTAATATATAAAGAAGACAGGTTGCGTGTCTGTCTGCTCCTTTCTGCATTCGGACCCTGCAGGACCCAGCGCACCCAAACTCTACACGGCCTCCTCTCTCATCCAGGGGGGAGGTCCAGGGCTGGCTTTGGAGACCAAGTTTTGACCCCCCCCCGGGTACTTTATTGAGTAACCCCATCGCTGGAGCACTGCAGTAGCCGCGGATCTCTAATTAAAGAAACCCTCAAAAATAAATAAAGAACAAAAATGTAAAAACAAATTTTAAATGGCAAAAACCCCAAATAAATAAAAAAAGGGAAGGGGTCCAAACGCAAGATCTGTAAGTTATAGGAAACCATAAGGCTACCGATTTGACATGCATGAAATATTTAGATGTTGAATTTCCCCGGGCAACGCCAGGTA
>NW_026708849.1:0-5000 GCF_902713425.1 Acipenser ruthenus
TCAGCCAGGACAGCGACCTTCAACACCTGAGACACAGCGAGGGCGCAGGGGGAGTGAGAGGGTGCAGGGTGTAGGGTGCAGGGGTAGTGTGAGGGTGTAGGGCGCAGGGGTAGGGTGCAGGGGTAGTGTGAGGGTACAGGGTGCAGGGTGCAGGGGTAGGGTGAGGGTGTAGTGTGAGGGTGCAGGGGTAGTGTGAGGGTACAGGGTGCAGGGTGCAGGGGTAGGGTGAGGGTGTAGTGTGAGGGTGCAGGGGTAGGGTGAGGGTGTAGGGTGCAGGGGTAGGGTGAGGGTGTAGGGCGCAGGGTACAGGGGTAGGGTGAGGGTGTTGGGGTGGGTAGGGTGCAGGGTGCAGGGGGTAGGGTGCAGGGGTAGTGTGAGGGTACAGGGGTAGGGTATAGAGTGTAGGGTGCAGATGTAGTGTGAGGGTGCAGGGGTAGGGTGTAGGGGTAGGGTGCAGGGTGTAGGGGTAGGGTGCAGGGTGCAGGGGTAGGGTGTAGGGTGTAGGGTGCAGGGGTAAGGTGTAGTGTGAGGGTGTAGGGTGCAGGGTGTAGGGTGCAAGGTGCAGGGTGCAGGGGTAGTGTGAGGGTGCAGGGTGCAGGTACTCACGGTCTCCTCTCTAATAGAGTAGTAGGGTGCAGGGTGCAGGGTGCAGGGGTAGGGTGTAGGGTGTAGGGTGCAGGGTGCAGGGTGCAGGTACTCACGGTCTCCTCTCTAATAGAGTAGTAGGGTGTAGGGTGTAGGGTGCAGGGTGCAGGTACTCACAGTCTCCTCTCTAATAGAGTAGTAGGGTGCAGGGTGCAGGGTGCAGGGGTAGGGTGTAGGGTTGTAGGGTGCAGGGTGCAGGGTGCAGGGTGCAGGGTGCAGGGGTAGGGTGCAGGGTGCAGGGGTGCAGGGTGCAGGGGTAGGGTGCAGGGTGTAGGGTTGTAGGGTGCAGGGTGCAGGGTGCAGGGTGCAGGTACTCACGGTCTCCTCTCTAATAGAGTAGTAGGGTGCAGGGTGCAGGGTGCAGGGTGCAGGTACTCACGGTCTCCTCTCTAATAGAGTAGTAGGGTGTAGGGTGCAGGGTGCAGGGTGCAGGGTGCAGGGTGCAGGGTGCAGGTACTCACGGTCTCCTCTCTAATAGAGTAGTAGGGTGTAGGGTGTAGGGTGCAGGGTGCAGGGTGCAGGGTGCAGGGTGCAGGTACTCACGGTCTCCTCTCTAATAGAGTAGTAGGGTGTAGGGTGTAGGGTGCAGGGTGCAGGGTGCAGGGTGCAGGGTGCAGGTACTCACGGTCTCCTCTCTAATAGAGTAGTAGGGTGTAGGGTGTAGGGTGCAGGGTGCAGGGTGCAGGGTGCAGGGTGCAGGGTGCAGGTACTCACGGTCTCCTCTCTAATAGAGTAGTAGGGTGTAGGGTGTAGGGTGTAGGGTGCAGGGTGCAGGGTGTAGGGTGCAGGGTGCAGGGTGCAGGGTGCAGGGGTAGGGTGCAGGGTGCAGGGTGCAGGGTGCAGGGTGCAGGGTGCAGGTACTCACGGTCTCCTCTCTAATAGAGTAGTAGGGTGCAGGGTGCAGGGGTGCAGGGTGCAGGTACTCACGGTCTCCTCTCTAATAGAGTAGTAGGGTGTAGGGTGTAGGGTGCAGGGTGCAGGGTGCAGGGTGCAGGGTGCAGGTACTCACGGTCTCCTCTCTAATAGAGTAGTAAGGTGCAGGGTGCAGGTACTCACGGTCTCCTCTCTAATAGAGTAGTAGGGTGTAGGGTGTAGGGTGTAGGGTGCAGGGTGCAGGGTGCAGGGTGCAGGGTGCAGGTACTCACGGTCTCCTCTCTAATAGAGTAGTAGGGTGTAGGGTGTAGGGTGCAGGGTGCAGGGTGCAGGGTGCAGGGTGCAGGGTGCAGGTACTCACGGTCTCCTCTCTAATAGAGTAGTAGGGTGTAGGGTGTAGGGTGCAGGGTGCAGGGTGCAGGGTGCAGGGTTGCAGGGTGCAGGTACTCACGGTCTCCTCTCTAATAGAGTAGTCTGCAGTCTCCAGGTAGCTCAGTTTCTCAGCGACGATCTGCTTGGAGTTGCTTCGGTCACACATGGCGTAGAGCAGGTCAGCCGCACGCTGTCGCACGCTAACATCACGCTCCGTCTGAAACACGGGACACAGAGGAACACGCGTCACACAACACGACAGCGTATAGGGAGCACTGAGCAGAGTGCAGTGTGCAGTGAGCAGTGTGCAGTGTTCAGGGTGCTGTGTGCAGTGTTCAGTGTGCAGTGTTCAGGGTGGCAGTGTTCAGGGTGCAGTGTGCAGTGTTCAGGGGTGCAGTGTGGCAGGGTGCAGTGTTCAGTGTGCAGGGTGCAGGGTGCAGTGTTCAGGGTGCAGGGTGCAGGGTGCAGGGTGCAGTGTTCAGGGTGCAGTGAGCAGTGTTCAGGGTGCAGTGTTCAGGGTGTAGTGTTCAGGGTGCAGTGTGCAGTGTTCAGGGTGCAGTGTGCAGTGTTCAGGGTGCAGTGAGCAGTGTTCAGGGTACAGTGTTCAGGGTGCAGTGTGCAGTGAGCAGTGTGCAGTGCGCACCTTCAGGGCGTTGATGACGGTCTCTATGTGAGTCTTCACTGCCTCGTGGGAGAACTCGGAGCTGGCCAGCGTACACATGCTCTCCAGGGCCAGGTAGCGCAGGTTGGTCTCGCGGTGCTGCAGGAACTGACCCAGCTGATTACAGGCACGCACAAGGAGGTTCGGCTCACTGAGGAGGGGAAGAGAGGGGGAGAGAGGGGGGAGGGGGGGAGAGAGAGGGGGAGAGGGGAGGAGAGGAGGGAGGAGAGGGGGAGGGGGGGAGAGAGGGGGGGAGAGAGAGGGGGGAGGGGGGAGGAGAGGGGAGAGGGGGGGAGAGAGGGGGGGAGAGGGGAGGAGAGGAGGGAGGGGGGGAGAGAGAGGGGGAGGAGAGGGGAGAGAGGACAGAGGATGAGAGCGAGGAGAGAGGAGAGAGGGGAGGAGAGGGGGGAGGGGGGACGAGAGGGGGAGGAGAGGGGGAGGAGAGGGGAGAGAGAGGACAGAGGATGAGAGAGAGGGGGGGAGAGAGAGGGGAGAGAGGAGAGAGGGGAGGTGACCCAATTGGATTACAAGCACGGACCACAGATTAGACAGACAGACAGACTCAGACTGACAGTATTGATTACCTGTGGTAGTGGATCACCAGGCTGAGTGATGGATTATTGATTATTGATTACCTGTGGTAGTGGATCACCAGGCTGAGTGATGGATTATTGATTATTGATTACCTGTGTTAGTGGATCACCAGGCTGAGTGATGGATTATTGATTATTGATTACATGTCGTAGTGGATCACCAGGCTGAGTGATGGATTATTGATTATTGATTACCTGTCATAGTGGATCACCAGGCTGAGTGATGGATTATTGATTACTGATTACCTGTGGTAGTGGATCACCAGGCTGAGTGATGGATTATTGATTATTGATTACCTGTCGTAGTGGATCACCAGGCTGATCGCCTCGAACAGGATGGCGTTCTTTGCATTGGAGTGCTGCACCTTCTTGGACTTGGGTGGCTCCTGGGCCTTGTTCAGGATGGTCTCCAGACACTCCACCAGCCTGCCCTTCACAGCGCCCTCCTCTGGAGGGGGGTAGCACTGCAGGAGCCGGAGCAGCTTCACCGAGAGCCAGGGAGCAGGGACAAAATAATAGGTGTAGTCCTGGAGATCAGTGGAGGCTGAAGAGACAATCTGAGAGAGGAGAGAGGGAGTGTGAGAGAGAGGAGAGAGGAGAGGAGAGAGGAGGGAGGAGAGCGGAGAGAGGGGAGAGGAGAGAGGAGAGAGGAGAGAGGAGAGAGGAGAGAGAGGAGAGAGGGGAGAGAGGAGAGAGAGGAGAGGAGAGAGAGGAGAGAGGAGAGAGGAGAGAGGGAGAGGGAGAGAGGAGAGGAGAGAGAGGAGAGAGAGGAGAAGAGAGAGGAGAGAGAGGAGAGGAGAGAGAGGAGAGAGGAGAGAGGAGAGAGGAGAGAAGGAGTGTGAGAGAGAGGAGAGAGGAGAGAGAAGAGAGAGGAGAGAGAGGAGAGGAGAGAGGAGAGAGGAGAGAGGAGAGAGAGGGGAGAGGAGAGAGGAGAGAGGAGAGAGGAGAGAGGAGAGAGGAGAGAGGAGAGAGAGAGAGAGAGAGAGAGAGAGAGAGAGGGAGGAGAGAGGGGGAGAGGAGAGAGAGAGAGAGAGAGAGAGAGGGAGGAGAGAGG
The DNA here is from genome assembly GCF_902713425.1 of Acipenser ruthenus. Taxonomy (NCBI): domain Eukaryota; kingdom Metazoa; phylum Chordata; class Actinopteri; order Acipenseriformes; family Acipenseridae; genus Acipenser; species Acipenser ruthenus. The sequence goes on from NW_026708849.1 coordinate 4,199, forward strand.
GGAGAGGAGAGAGAGAGAGAGGAGAGGAGAGAGGGAGGAGAGAGGGGAGAGGAGAGAGGAGAGAGGAGAGAGGAGAGAGAAGAGAGAGGAGAGAGAGGAGAGGAGAGAGGAGAGAGGAGAGAGAGGGGAGAGGAGAGAGGAGAGAGGAGAGAGGAGAGAGGAGAGAGGAGAGAGGAGAGGAGAGAGAGGAGAGGAGAGGGAGTGAGAGAGTGTGAAAGAGAGAGGAGAGAGGGAGTGTGAGAGACAGAGAGGAGAGAGAGAGAGGGAGTGTGTGTGTGAGAGAGGAGAGAGAGGGAGTGTGAGAGAGAGAGAGAGAGAACACAGCCCCCCTCACCCTGCTCAGTCGGGACACTGCGAGGGAGACGCAGGTTTTGAACTCGTCCGGATTCTTCTGACTCAGACAGGTGATGAGAGAGATCGCTGCCGTGACCACGCCCTGAAACACAGCCAGAGACAGAGAGGAGAGTGACACTGTGTGCAGTGCGCAGTGCAGTGCAGTGTGGTGTAGACAGTGCGCAGTGCAGTGCAGTGTGGTGTAGACAGTGTGCAGTGCAGTGCGTGTGGTGTAGACAGTGTGCAGTGCAGTGCAGTGTGGTGTAGACAGTGTGCAGTGCAGTGTGTTGTGGTGTAGACAGTGCGCAGTGCAGTGTGTGTGGTGTAGACAGTGCGCAGTGCAGTGTGTGTAGTGCAGTGTGTATAGTGCAGTGTGTACAGTGCAGTGTGTATAGCATGCAGTGTGTATAGTGCAGTGTGTACAGTGCAGTGTGTATAGTGCAGTGTGTATAGTGCAGTGTGTATAGTG
>NW_026708849.1:12500-25000 GCF_902713425.1 Acipenser ruthenus
AGAGGGGAGAGGAGAGAGAGAGAAAGGAAGGAAGGAGAGGGGAGAGAGAGAAGAGAGGAGAGAGGAGAGAGAGAAGAAGGAAGGAAGGAGAGGGGAGAGAGAGAAAGGAAGGAAGGAGAGAGGAGAGAGGAGAGAGAGAGAAAGGAAGGAAGGAGAGGGGAGAGAGAGAAGAGAGGAGAGAGGAGAGAGGAGAGAGAGAAGAAGGAAGGAAGGAGAGGGGAGAGAGAGAGGAGAGGAGAGGAGAAGAGGAGAGAGAGAGGAAGGAAGGAAGGAGAGGAGAGAGGAGAGAGAGGAGAGGAGAGAGAGAGGAAGGAAGGAAGGAGAGGAGAGAGGAGAGTTTAATTCAACTCGACGTGTTAACAACACTCGGGATTGAAACAAACGAAACGTTTTTGTTTTTTTCGGATGTACACAAAAGGTTTAAATTATTATTAGTAGTATGTTTAAAACGTTGTTTTTTTTAAAAAAAAAAAAACTTCTTCAGTCGTGTAAATAAATAACAGCAACACAGCGCGGCGACGTGTAAACCGTTTCGAAATATCTGTAAACCTTTTGTGTGCATCGAAACGCCTCTGCTCGCTTTACACAGGCACGTTGAAACAGGCGCCATTGTGGCTCTGCTGTGGTCGGTGTTGATAATAAAACTCTGAAGAATAAGAGCCAAAATGGCGCGCACAGGGCTGCAGTTTCATATAAACGCCTTGCCGGGGGAGTGGGCGGTTACCGGACTTCTTCAGGGCGGGATCTGTAGTCCGTCCGTCCCCCCTTACATCCAATCACAGTAGCCTATTCACATTAAGAGGCGGTGCTCTGTGGCGTTATCATATCACAGCGCTCTATTGCCTTCGCTGGGCGTGTTTCGGGGCGGTGGAGGCGGGGTCTGGGGGCCTCCGTCGTCCTATCAGAAGGAGCGATTCCCGTCGTGGGCGGCGCCGGGTTTGGTTTTAAGCTCGGAGCGGCTCGCCTCGAGGACAGGACGGGCAGAATCGCGAAATGGCGGAAAGCTCAGTGATGGAGGTAAGAGACGAGCCGCGCACTTTCAATAGGACGAGAAAAAAAACACGAATATGTGATCAAAAAACGCGTCTCTAGAGACGGGGAAGGGCGGAGGCGACAAACACGAAAGATAGCGGGGTTTTAGACCGAAACACACGATTAAATGAAATGAATTCGTTATGCGAGTGCTGTAGTGATTCTGATAGGAACGGCAAACCGCTCCTCTCCGGTTTAAATTAATAATAATAATAATAATAATAATAATAATAATAATAATAATAATAATAATAAATTGTTATCGCTTTGAAACTCGAGACTGGCTTTAAATTGGGTTTTCATGCCGAAATAAACGGGCTGCGAGTGACTTGCTAAATTTTAAACGCGTGTCGTATTTCGTAAGTGTTTTTAAATCAACGCGAATAATAATAATAATATAAAGGTTCGCTTTGCCATCGCGATTTCCTTTCACAATAATAAAATCAAACGCTGTTAATATTTGGGTAAGATTTTTTTTTCTTTTCTAAGGCCTAAATGTCTGAGTTGGTTTTTTTGTGCGTCTCTCAATTTGCCGCATTTTTTATTTGAGCAGCACGTTATATATTCTTTTGAGCAGTCCTCTCAAATCTATTAAAACGTGCGTTTTCCCTGACGACGCGTGTTTTTTAATCATGCCCGTGGACCGGCGTGGGTGAGATTGCGCCACGGCGCTATCAGGACTGCGCCGCGTTGTGTTAGCGCGCCACGCGTGTGTGCGCTCGATTCAATCCGTCTCTGTTACACCGCGGCGCGGTCCCGGCACGCTGTGAACGCGTGGGTTTGCAGGGACGCCGTGTCCCCGCACACGAGTTCGGGTTTGTTTCTGTCTCTTTGTGTGGGTTTCGTTGAGACGCGTGGAGTCGCTGCTGTTTTGTTCACGACCCGAAACGTGCTCTGACGTCACTCATTCATTCCCGAAACGTGCTCTGACGTCATTCATTCATTCCTTCCCAAAGCGACACGGAGCTGCGGGTCGCTGGCATAGCCCGTTCAAACTGAAGCGAGGAATGTTATTATAATAAAATACCCAGTTTTTATAAAAACAGCTTTTAAACTTCATTATATGCTTCATATTGTGTAAATTGCATTCACGAGAAACTCTGTTAAATATTTAGCTGTTGGATTCGGGATAGAGAGCAGTTTTTAAATCTCTGTACAGTATTTAACGGTATGAAAATGTCTAATTGTACGTCGCTTGTGTTGATGAACACGCTGTATACAGTAACCGCACACCCTCGCTATAGGGAACCTTCATTATAACGAACCTGGCCCCCAAATTCAATAAAACCAGAAAGATGAAATAAACACGCTGTCAACGACCCGGTCTGTACGCGTGGGGATGCCCCCTCCGCAGTGACGTCACTCTTGGGTCTCCAAGCAGCGCGCGCTGTGTATGTAATATCGTTCTCTGTTGCAAAGCTGGGAACTGTCGCGATGAAAACAGAGGAGCGCGGCCGGCACGCTGGGGTTAATTTTTTGGCTGGTTCAGCAACCCTGCAGCAAAGCAGAACTGATTGATTAAAGAAATAAAAATGAAACGGTTAATCCCGTGTCTGAACTCGTCCTGTGGGGTTGATTTTGGGGGTTCTTGCGTGTTTTGGATTGAGGTTTGGCACGCTTTTGAAACGGTTCACGTCGGATTGATTTTGAGAGTTCAGCATCTCGTCTGTTTTGCTTTTTGCACTGCGTTTTAATTCCTTAACAAACAGGATAAAGCGAAGCCCGACCACAGGAGGGGAGCAGGTACGTGTACTGCCAGTTTCATTCACAGTCTCGTTCATTTAGAGTGCCCTTTCTCCAACGAACCCCTCGATTCTGACGAACGAAAGGCTGGGACCGCGACAGGTTCGTTACAGCGAGGGTGTGCGGTGTCTCCTCTGTCTCTCATGTTTTATTAAATCTGATCAGGGTACGCCAGTCCTGCAAATACTTGCTGTGACTGGGATGGTGTTTCTATTTGATTATTCAGTGGGGTTTTTTTCAGGCTTCAGTCCTGGTTGAATGAATGCGTGTCTCTGTCTCCCCCTGCAGGTGGCGTGCAGCGCTGCAGAGAGCTCTGTGAAGCCTCAAGCGGAGGAGATGACGTCGAAGGATTATTACTTCGACTCGTACGCTCACTTTGGCATCCACGAGGTGAGCCGAAATACATCTGAACCCGTCCCCCCTCTCTACAGCATGATCCCTCCTCTTCAGAGTCCAGTGAAAGCTGCTGAATAATGTTCCCTTGTTAACATATTGAATTCCATCATCTCTATATAGAATGAACTCCCTCAGCTTCATAGAGTCCAATGAAAGCTGCTGAATAATGTTCCCTTGTTAACATATTGAATTCCACACCCTCTATATAGAATGAACTCCCTCAGCTTCATAGTCCAATGAAAGCTGCTGAATAATGTTCCCTTGCTAACATATTGAATTCCACCCCCTCTATATAGAATGAACTCCCTCAGCTTCATAGAGTCCAATGAAAGCTGCTGAATAATGTTCCCTTGCTAACATATTGAATTCCACGTCGCTGTGTAGTTTTCCAGAGACTTCACTATTAACTCTCTCGCTCTCGCTCGCTCTCTCAGGAGATGCTGAAGGACGAGGCTGGGGTTATATTACCATGTATTAACTGCGTGTCTCTCTCTCTCTCTCTCTCTCTCTCTCTCTCTCTCTCTCTCTCTCTCTCTCTCTCTCTCTCTCTCTCTCTCTCTCTCAGGAGATGCTGAAGGACGAGGTCCGGACGCTGACCTACAGGAACTCCATGTTCCACAACAAGCATCTGTTCAAGGACAAGGTGGTCCTGGACGTGGGCAGCGGGACGGGGATCCTGTGCATGTTCGCTGCCAAAGCAGGAGCCAAGAAAGTGATTGGGGTGAGGAGAGGGAGAGGGAGAGGCCGGGCTGTGTCCATGCTGCCGTGTCTCTCTGCGGGATTTCATATCTGGCTGCAATGCTCTTTTTTACGTTTTGATTTATTGTAGTTTTTCTTTTTCTCTTTCAGATCGAGTGTTCCAGTATTTCTGACTACGCTGTGAAAATCGTCAAGGCCAACAAACTGGATCACAGTGAGTGTGTGTGTGTGTGTGTGTGTGTGTCAGTGTGTGTGTGCGCGCTAACCCTGACCAGCAAACTGGATCACAGTGAGTGTGTGTGTGTGTGTGTGTGTGCGCTAACCCTGACCAGCAAACTGGATCACAGTGAGTGTGTGTGTGCGCGCGCTAACCCTGACCAGCAAACTGGATCACAGTGAGTGTGTGTGTGCGCGCGCTAACCCTGACCAGCAAACTGGATCACAGTGAGTGTGTGTGTGTGTGTGTGTGTGTGTGCGCTAACCCTGACCAGCAAACTGGATCACAGTGAGTGTGTGTGTGTGTGTGTGTGTGTGTGTGTGTGTGTGTGTGCGCTAACCCTGACCAGCAAACTGGATCACAGTGAGTGTGTGTGTGTGCGCGCTAACCCTGACCAGCAAACTGGATCACAGTGAGTGTGTGTGTGCGCGCGCTAACCCTGACCAGCAAACTGGATCACAGTGAGTGTTCAGATAGTGTGTGTGTGTGTGTGCGCTAACCCTGACCAGCAAACTGGATCACAGTGAGTGTGTGTGAGTGTGTGTGCGTGCGCTAACCCTGACCAGCAAACTGGATCACAGTGAGTGTGTTCAGATAGTGTGTGTGTGTGCGCGCTAACCCTGACCAGCAAACTGGATCACAGTGAGTGTGTTCAGATAGTGTGTGTGTGTGTGTGTGTGTGCGCGCGCGCTAACCCTGACCAGCAAACTGGATCACAGTGAGTGTGTGTGTGAGTGTGTGTGCGTGTGCTAACCCTGACCAGCAAACTGGATCACAGTGAGTGTGTGTGCGTGCGCTAACCCTGACCAGCAAACTGGATCACAGTGAGTGTGTGTGTGAGTGTGTGTGCGCTAACCCTGACCAGCAAACTGGATCACAGTGAGTGTGTGTGCGTGCGCTAACCCTGACCAGCAAACTGGATCACAGTGAGTGTGTGTGCGCTAACCCTGACCAGCAAACTGGATCACAGTGAGTGTGTGTGTGTGCGCTAACCCTGACCAGCAAACTGGATCACAGTGAGTGTGTGTGTGTGCGCTAACCCTGACCAGCAAACTGGATCACAGTGAGTGTTCAGATGGTGTGTGAGCTGCAGGGCTGGACGATTTATTAGGAACTTGTGTGTGTAATCTGGGTCTTGTATTAATCTCTCTCCGCTCTCTCCGCTCTCCTCTCTCTCGCTCTCGCTCTCGCTCTCGCTCTCGCTCTCGCTCTCTCTCTCTCTCGCTCTCTGCAGTCGTGTCTATAATCAAGGGGAAGGTGGAGGAGGTCACTCTGCCGGTGGAGAAGGTGGATATCATCATCTCCGAGTGGATGGGATACTGTCTGTTCTACGAGTCCATGCTCAACACTGTCATCTACGCCCGGGACAAGTGGCTGGTGAGGGGCGGGGCCTGGAGGGGGCGGGGTCTGGGGGAGGGGGCGGGGTCTGTGGGGAGGGGGCGGGGCTGTCTGGTTTAAGAGTCTAACCCCATTTCTGTTCTCACAGAAACCAGATGGTCTGATTTTCCCCGACAGAGCGACTCTGTACGTGACGGCCATCGAAGACCGACAATACAAAGAGTACAAAATCCACTGTGAGTGCAGCGAGGGGCTGAAATACACACACCACACACACTACACAACACACACACACAAATACACACAATACAAAATCCACTGTGAGTGCAGCGAGGGGCTGAAATACACACACCATACAAAACACCACACCATACACACACTACACACAATACAAAATCCACTGTGAGTGCAGCGAGGGGCTGAAATACACACACCATACACACTACACAACACACACACACAAATACACACAATACAAAATCCACTGAGTGCAGCGAGGGGCTGAAATACACACACCATACAAAACACCACACCATACACACACTACACACAATACAAAATCCACTGAGTGCAGCGAGGCCCCCAGGGGCTGAAATACACACAACATACACACTACACAACACACACACACACAAATACACTACACACACAATACAAAATCCACTGTGAGTGCAGCGAGGGGCTGAAATACACACAACATACACACTACACAACACACACACACAAATACACACAATACAAAATCCACTGTGAGTGCAGCGAGGGGCTGAAATACACACACCATACAAAACACCACACCATACACACACTACACACAATACAAAATCCACTGAGTGCAGCGAGACCCCCAGGGGCTGAAATACACACACCATACAAAACACCACACCATACACACACACACAAATACACTACACACACTACAAAACACCACGCCATACACACACCACACCATACACACACTACACACAATACAAAATCCACTGTGCGTGCAGCGAGACCCCCAGGGGCTGAAATACACACACCATACAAAACACCACACCATACACACACACACACACACACACACACACACTACAAAATCCACTGAGTGCAGCGAGGGGCTGAAATACACACACCATACAAAACACCACACCATACACACACACAAATACACTACACACAATACAAAACACCACACCATACACACATTACACACAATACAAAAGAGCAGAGTCACACACTCGTACTCCCTGGACTTCCAGTTTAATTTGTGTTCCTACCAGCTGAAATCTCACTAACGATCTTCCTGTGTTTTATGGTAATTGCTTCATTTCTCTCTCTCTCTCTCTCTCTCTCTCTCTCTCAGGGTGGGAGAATGTCTACGGGTTTGACATGTCTTGTATTAAAGAGGTTGCCATCAAGGAGCCGCTGGTGGATGTCGTGGACCCCAAGCAGCTGGTGTCGAGCGCCTGTCTGATCAAGGTGAGGAACGGAGAGAGAGAGAAGCGGGGGGGGGGGGGGCTCTGAGGCAGAACCGCAAGAGACCAAGAGTCAAGTTAGCAGAGAAACGTTTTAATGCCTTCGTCATCCAGAACTTCACTGGATCAGAAACTCCAAACCAGAAGAGACTGAGAGAGAAAGTCAAGTTAGCAGAGAAACGTTTTAATGCCTTCATCATCCAGAACCTCACTGGATCAGAAACTCCAAACCAGAAGAGACTGAGAGAGAAAGTCAAGTTAGCAGAGAAACGTTTTAATGCCTTCGTCACCCAGAACTTCACTGGATCAGAAACTCCAAACCAGAAGAGACTGAGAGAGAAAGTCAAGTTAGCAGAGAAACGTTTTAATGCCTTCGTCACCCAGAACTTCACTGGATCAGAAACTCCAAACCAGAAGAGGCTGAGTGTTGATCTCTCTCTCTCTCTCTCTCTCTCTCTCTCTCTCTCTCTCTCTCTCGTTCCCTCTTTCAGGAAGTTGATATCTACACAGTGAAGATTGAGGATCTCTCCTTCTCCTCTCCGTTCTGCCTGCAAGTGAAGAGGAACGACTACACCCACGCGCTGGTCACGTACTTCAACATCGAGTTCACTCGCTGTCACAAGAGAACGGGCTTCTCAACCAGTGAGTGCAGCACAAACCACAGCTCCCAGTCTAGCACCCCGTCCCGCCCGCGCGCTGGTCACGTACTTCAACATCGAGTTCACTCGCTGTCACAAGAGAACGGGCTTCTCAACCAGTGAGTGCCGCACAAACCACAGCTCCCAGTCTAGCACCCCGTCCCGCCCGCGCGCTGGTCCCCTGCTTCAACATCGAGTTCACTCGCTGTCACAAGAGAACGGGCTTCTCAACCAGTGAGTGCCGCACAAACCACAGCTCCCAGTCTAGCACCCCGTCCCGCCCGCGCGCTGGTCACGTACTTCAACATCGAGTGATTCGTCTCTCTCGCTCTCTCCTCAATTCAGGTTTAAAAGAAGCTTTTATTGGCTTGACAAAATGAATTTTTCCCAAAATACCTGAACAACAAACATGAACACAACCCCACGTACCCGTAGCTGTGACTGGTCCCAGTGCAGACTCTCTGTGTGGCTCCAGTACCCCCCTCCTCGTAGCTGTAACTGGTCCCAGTGCAGACTCTCTGTGTGGCTCCAGTAACCCCCCTCCTCGTAGCTGTGACTGGTCCCAGTGCAGACTCTCTGTGTGGCTCCAGTAACCCCCCTCCCCTCGTAGCTGTGACTGGTCCCAGTGCAGACTCTCTGTGTGGCTCCAGTACCCTCCTCCCCTCGTAGCTGTGACTGGTCCCAGTGCAGACTCTCTGTGTGGCTCCTGTACCCCCCTCCTCGTAGCTGTGACTGGTCCCAGGGCAGACTGTCTCTGTCTCTGTCTCTGTGGCTCCAGTACCCCCCCCTCCCCTCCCCTCGTAGCTGTGACTGGTCCCAGTGCAGACTCTCTGTGTGGCTCCTGTACCCCCCTCCTCGTAGCTGTGACTGGTTAGAGTTAGGTGCAGACTCTCTCGGTCTCTGTTCTGAGCGGCTGGTTCTGCTGTCCCTCTCCTAACAGGACTGTTGGTTTCCTCAGTGTCGCAGTCCAGGGGAATCTGTCCTCCTGAGGGGCAGGTTTGGGGAGGCGCGTGTGTCTGGGGGGGCAGGTTTGGGGGGGCGCGTGTGTCTGTGGGGGGCAGGTTTGGGCAGGCGTGTGTCTGGGAGGGGCAGGTTTGGGGAGGTGCGTGTGTCTGGGGGAGGGGCAGGTTTGGGGAGGCTGTGATGTGTTAATCCTCTCCTCCCTCTCTGTCAGGCCCCGAGTCTCCCTACACTCACTGGAAGCAGACTGTGTTCTACCTGGATGATTACCTGACTGTGAAGACTGGAGAGGAGATCCTGGGAACCATCTCCATGAAGCCCAACGCCAAGAACAACGTGAGTGCTCAACTGGGAGCACTGGGAACCAGCACGAGTGCTTTCAAACCCGCCCAGTGACCGAGCATGAACTCCCTCAGCTTCATAGAGTCCAATGAAAGCTGCTGAATAATGTTCCCTTGTTAACATATTGAATTCCACCCCCTCTATATAGAATGAACTCCCTCAGCTTCATAGAGTCCAATGAAAGCTGCTGAATAATGTTCCCTTGTTAACATATTGAATTCCAGACTGCTTTGTAGTTTTCCAGAGACTTCACTTAATTGAAAAATGTGACGTTTCAGAAATCTAACATGAAATACGACTGGACTGTTATGAGGGCTTCTGGTGCAGTTTGTTTTTAATTATGTGATAAATAATGAGAGTTTTTGTTCACATAGTTTTTAAAATTGTCTCAAATCTGGGTGATGCAGATCTGTAGCTGTGTGATCCAGCAGGCTATGCTTGTGGTTTACTGCAGGGAGGATGATTATAATCTGGATACTAATCCCTCCCTCTCTCTCCTCCTCTCCTCTCTCTCCTCTCCCTCTCTCCAGCGTGATCTTGACTTCTCCGTTGATATTGACTTCAAAGGGCAGCTCTGTGAGATTTCCAAGACCTGCGAGTACAGAATGCGCTAGAAACAGATTCACCCGTCAATCAAACATTACCAGCGAGTCCCGGCTGCATTCCCCCCCCCCCCCCCTCTCCCCCCCGCGGGTCTCCACAGCAACGCCACCGCCTCCTCCTGTCACCACGGCAACCGTCCCGCCCACTTCAGGAGGCAACTGCTTCCTGCGTCCTTGTTCTGCCCTATTGGTGTGTTTTACTTCCTGTGTTGTGAGTTTCCACGGAAACGGAATGCTTCTCCTGACCTTTCCGTTTTTATAACGGAGGTATTATTATGGTCTGTAATTTAGTTTTTTGTGTGTTTTGAGATTATATTAAAGGAGACGGCAGTTTCAGGTTTCTGGGGGAGGGATTTGCATTTAAATTACAATGGGATGTTTTTCAAGGAACTGAAGAAGGAACATTTTTATTTAATTTGTTGCTGCTTTATTCATGTTTTGGGATTTTTGTTTTTCATTTTTAAAAAAATAAAGAATTTAGTCTGACTTGAGTGGTGTGTGTGGGTTTCTGATCTGTCTGAAATGAGTTTCCTTTTCAAATGACTGAAAGAAACTAAACTGGGCCTCTGATCACGTGGTTGTGACAGACAGACCCTCCCTCCTCCCTCTATCATCTCTTCTCTCTACCTCAGTGTTTTTATTGGTTAATCTGTCGGGCGTCTCCCTCTCATGTTGAGCCTTTATATCTTATCCGTTTGAGAACAGTCTAAGTGTTGCAGTGTGAAATTAAATTATAGAAGTGCTTTGCATCTGCCCCACTGTCTGGGGGAGAATGTAAACTAACTGGTCAGTCAACAGCAACTGGTCTCTTTCTGGGCAGTGAACACTCAATGCTGAAATAAAGTGATATTATTTTGACGGCTGCAGTACCTGTGTGTAAACACGGGAGGGCAGTGTTGAGCAGCGTGTGCGGTTGCAGGTTTTAATGATTCAAAAGCCCGGCTGCAGTTCCTCTATTGAACCACACGAGGGCAGCAGGGCGCCACAGTCTCTCACAGTAACACGACCCAGATGGCATTTTTTTTTTTTTTTTTTTTCATGTAAAATATCCCAGATGCAGACGACACGTTATTCAAGTAAAGAGAGATCCTTCAAGACGCCCGCGCTGAGGGACGCTGTGTTACAGCTACTCAGACAGGCTCTCATTCTCACAGAATCGTCTTTGGTTTCGAAAGGTGGAAGCTCTGACCCTGAGCAAGACACTTCTGCTCCGTCTTTCGGGTGAGACGTAAAACAAGCAAGGTCCTATTGGAAGCGACTCTGCAGCAGCCACTGACTCACTGTGTGTGTGTGTGTGTGTCTCTCCTCTCTCTTATCAGTGACACTGTGTGTGTGTGTGTGTGTGTGTGTGAGACCCTGAGCAGATCACTTCACCTCCTTGTGCTCCGTCTTTCGGGTGAGACGTAGTTGTAAGTGACTCTGCAGCTGATGCATAGTTCACACACCCTCTGAGTCTCTGTAAGTCGCCTTGTTTAAAGGTGTCTGCTAAATAAACTAATAATCATCTTCAGTCTGCTGCTACCATATAATACATCCACTTCAGATAAGGCCTCTCCTCTCCGCCTCCTTCTTTATCCCATTCCCTCTTTTATTTTCTTCTCATCTTACTCCATTTTGTTGTATGTGTTCCACACTGCAGCACAAGAAGCTGGCTGTCTGTCTGTCTTCTCTTCCCTCTCCTCGCTCTCTCTCCTCACTCCTCTCCTCGCTCTCACCTCTCTCTCCTCTCTCTACCTCTCCCCTCTTTCACCTCTCTCCATCTCTCCTCTCCCCTCTCCTCGTTCTCTTCTCTCTCTCCTCTCTCCTCTCTCCCCTCCTCCTCTCCTCTCTCTCCTCTCTCTCCTCTCCTCTCTCCTCTCTCACCTCTCTCCCTCTCCTCTCCTCTCTCACCTCTCTCCCTCTCCCCTCTCCTCATTCTCTCTTCTCTCTCCCTCTCCCCTCTCCTCGGTCTCTCCTCTCTCCTCTCTCTCCTCGCTCTCCCCTCTCCTCTCTCCTCTCTCTCTCCTCTCTCTCTCCTCTCTCCTCTCTCCTCTCTCTCCTCTCTCTCCTCTCCTCTCTCCCTCTCCCCTCTCCTCGGTCTCTCCTCCCTCTCCCCTCTCCTCGTTCTCTCTTCTCTCTCCCTCTCCCCTCTCCTCGTTCTCTCCTCTCTCTCTCACTCTCTTCTCTCTCTCCTCTCTCCTCGCTCTCCCCTCTCCTCTGCTCCCTCCCACTCGCCTCTTCCTCCATTTCCTGTCAGGAAGATTAGCTGTTCCAGAACATGGACTTTTGGGAAAAATAACATTCCATCTGAGAGAGAGAGAGAGCGAGAGAGGAGAGAGAGAGAGGAGAGAGGAGAGAGGAGAGGGGAGGGGAGAGAGAGAGAGAGAGTGCGCTCAGTTCTGTACAGAGGCTGAATTGAGACACAGATCGGAGGTTATAAAGTTTGAGAAATAAATCATTTGAAGTGCTTCTCGATTCTGGTTTTAAGAGACGAAGGAGCGGGAGAGAGGAATCTGAAGGGTTGATTTTTCCTTTCTCTTGTTTGTTTGTTCGTCCCTCCTTCAGAGGCTTTTCTCATTCCTGCCATCACACAGAGAGAGCGAAGGAAAGCAGGTAAGAGCAGAGTCTGTGTGTCTGTCTCAGTGTGTCAGCGTGTCTCTGTGTCTGTCTCAGTGTGTCTGTCTCTGTGTCTCTGTCTCAGTGTGTCTTAGTCTCAGCATCTGTCTCTCAGCGTCTGTCTGTGTGTGTCTCAGTGTTTGTCGGTCTCTGTGTCTGTGTGTCTTAGTCTCTGTGTCTGTCTCTCTGTCTCTCGGCTCGGATTTCTTTACAGAATGTCGACAACTTCCCTGGAGAAAATCCCTGATTCACGTTTAATATGTATATGTATGTACTGTATATAATTACTAATATATATATATATATATATAGATACACTGTATATAATTACTAATATATATATATATATAGAGAGAGAGAGAGAGAGAGATACACTGTATATAATTACTATATATATATATATATATATATAGATACACACTGTATATAATTACTCTATGTATGTACTGTATATAATTACTAATATATATATATATAGATA
>NW_026708850.1:0-7500 GCF_902713425.1 Acipenser ruthenus
GAGGTGAGAGAATGGATTTTAAAGATGGGTCAGCGCTCCTTTAAAGGGAGGGACCAGCGATACTGTTAATAAAGCTAATAAGAGGTGAGAGAATGGATTTTAAAGATGGTCAGCGCTCCTTTAAAGGGAGGGACCAGCGATACTGTTAATAAAGCTAATAAGAGGTGAGAGAATGGATTTTAAAGATGGTCAGCGCTCCTTTAAAGGGAGGGACCAGCGATACTGTTAATAAAGCTAATAAGAGGTGAGAGAATGGATTTTAAAGATGGTCAGCGCTCCTTTAAAGGGAGGGACCAGCGATACTGTTAATAAAGCTAATAAGAGGTGAGAGAATGGATTTTAAAGATGGTCAGCGCTCCTTTAAAGGGAGGGACCAGCGATACTGTTAATAAAGCTAATAAGAGGTGAGAGAATGGATTTTAAAGATGGTCAGCGCTCCTTTAAAGGGAGGGACCAGCGATACTGTTAATAAAGCTAATAAGAGGTGAGAGAATGGATTTTAAAGATGGTCAGCGCTCCTTTAAAGGGAGGGACCAGCGATACTGTTAATAAAGCTAATAAGAGGTACATTTTCATGTCTCTCTCTTTCTCTCTCCCACACACACAGAGTTATAATTATATGGCCACAGATTCAAACTGTCTTTGTTTGTTTGTTTTATTTCTCTCTCTGCTTCGAATGTACAGAGGCTGACGGGCTGCGATGGAGGCAGAGCTGGTTGCTAGGCAACTACTAATTGCCACACATTAGCTAGTTAATGGCACCGCAATTTTTTGGCGTGTCTGTGTGTGTGTGTGTGTCTTATAGTGGAAACGTTTGCCATTGAATTTACACTGAAGACGCTGAGAGAGACTTCTAGCGGAAACGTTTGCCATTGAATTTACACTGAAGACGCTGAGAGAGACTTCTAGAGGAAACATTTGCCATTGAATTTACACTGAAGACGCTGAGAGAGACTTCTAGTGGAAACGTTTGCCATTGAATTTACACTGAAGACACTATTAGTTTAATAATAAGACACACCTGAGCTTGTTAGCTAGACACACTGGGGGCTGATCAAGCTGGTAGCAGCAAAACCTGGACTGGATCACACTGCTGTGCAAGACAATGTAAAAACACACACGCAAAATAAGAACACATTCCTGTATTTCCAGTGATTTTATTGATTTTTTCCTGTTTATTTTTTTAATTCCTTTTCCTATAAAGTGACAGAAATTGTTTTGCATACAAAAAAAAAAAATCAATATTTATTTACACACTTTGTACAAGTTTGAAAGAAATGTCAGATATGTACAGAGCAAGAAGAGGAGCGAAAAAATAAATCAAAATCAGAAAACAAACAGATTCAGTAAATATTATCATAACTTTAAAATTCCATTCTCGGCAGAAAATTAATTTAAATTTTTTTTTTTTTTTTTTTCAAAACATCGTTATTAATTATTATTTTTTTCTTTTAAAACTGAACACGAAAAAAAAAAAAAACGAAATTATTCGGAGACATGTTTTAATAAATAAGTCTGTTTCTTTTTTAAAACACCCTTAAACTATCTATGCTGTCCAAATAAATGTATTTACAGGCGATGAGAAGCGTTTGCTGAAATCAATTATCAATGCGTTATTATTTTGAATTCAAAACTTACAGCAGAATTATCTTTACACACACCAACAAATATATAATAATTAATTGATAAACTGAAAACACTCATTATTTTAACAATTATAGATGGGCTTCAGTGAGTTACATGATAATAATATAATAATTCCATCCAGGGTTTCTGTGATGTCATAAACTAGGAGAGCGAAGGCGGAGCTTCTAAACTGTCACAGAACCCCGAGATGGAATTGTTTTCCTGTGACTCACTGAAGAGGCCCGTCTGTTATTTTTTGTAATCCACGGATACCCCTGCGATGCTGATATTAAAGAAGACGAGGTTCAGCGGGACAGCGTCGTGTTTCAGCGCTGTACAGACGTTCTGTGTCGTTATCCGTTAGAGCTTCAGCCTCATTTGGACGATCGCCTTTGCCTTGTTTTAATTTCCCGTTCCTCTCCGGTTTCTCTGAGATACGAAGGTTCCAGCTTGGCATTGTTTTTATTTGATAAGGTGTTCTCATGAATGAACAGTTCTGTGCTGTGGGTGTCTGTCCAGTGATTGAAAACGAGACGTTCTGTGTTTGAATTGGACGGTCTCGAGGAGTCGAAAGGGTCAAAGTTCAAGTATATTTTCCTCTAGAGGAATTATCACTTTTTGACGTCACTGCTGTGGGATTAGGACTTTATTTGAATGGCTCAGGATGCAGCTATAGCCTCGATCCATGGATTATATATGTATATATATATTTATATATATATATAATTTTTGACGGAACAAGATCACCCGAAGAGTTTGAATAAATCTTATTTTGTATTTCCGGTAACACTAGTGTGGAAGTCTGAAATCGGCTCCATCGCTCTCGTTACACTGATGAAGGCACGAGAGCCCAAACGCTGGTTCTGCTGTCTGACTTGATCAGTTTGACTTTTTCTGTCACTGGTTTTACTGGGAAGGAACTGGTCAATCTGGTGACGCGGGTTAAAATGAATTCACGCATTTTAAGAGCGTGGTCATTTAATAAACACAAATAATACAGCTGATTCAAAAGTGAATTACTGTAGATTCAAAACAGATGGAAGAGGAGGGAATCGCCTGCTCTCAGAATCGGTTTTTACATTCCAATTGCATCACAGACAGACAGAGAGACAGACAGACAGACAGACAGAGACACACAGGCAGAGAGACAGACAGACAGTCAGAGACACACAGGCAGAGAGACAGACAGACAGAGAGACGCACAGGCAGACAGACAGAGAGAAACAAGCAGAAAGAGAGACAGAGAGACAGAGAGACAGACAGAGACACAGGCAGACAGACAGAGAGACAGACAGACAGACAGAGACACAGGCAGACAGATAGAGAGACAGACAGACAGAGAGACAGACCGATCGACAGATCCTCAGTTTTAAACAGTGAAAAACGTTTTTTGCCAAAAAAGTCAATGATCTTAATAATAATAATAATAATAATAATAATAATAATAATAATAATAATAATAATAATAATAATAATAATAATAATAGATCAAACACTATTTGTAATTCAAACCCTTCATAATTTAGCAATTGTCACGCCACACATTGTTTCTGTATGTGTTATCTACAGCTATGGAGAAAAGTTTAGCAGCATCACCCTCTATATAGAATAAACTCATTTTGCCGGCTAGGACTACGGCTCCCAGCATGCCTCTGCACCCGCGGCAATGGTGAGGCATGCTGGGAGCTGTAGTTCTTTATGCTGTGGTCTCGTATCACAAGCGATACAGACCTCTATCACGATACATCATGTACAGCTGTGGGCAAAAGTTTAGCAGCATCACCCTCTATATAGAATGAACTGATTCAGCTTCATAGAGTCCAATGAAAGCTGCTGAATAATGTTCCCTTGTTAACATATTGAATTCCACCCCCTCTATATAGAATGAACTGATTCAGCTTCATAGAGTCCAATGAAAGCTGCTGAATAATGTTCCCTTGTTAACATATTGAATTCCACCCCCTCTATATTAGAATGAACTCCCTCAGCTTCATAGAGTCCAATGAAAGCTGCTGAATAATGTTCCCTTGTTAACATATTGAATTCCACCCCCTCTATATAGAATGAACTCCCTCAGCTTCATAGAGTCCAATGAAAGCTGCTGAATAATGTTCCCTTGTTAACATATTGAATTCCACCCCCTCTATATAGAATGAACTCCCTCAGCTTCATAGAGTCCAATGAAAGCTGCTGAATAATGTTCCCTTGTTAACATATTGAATTCCACCCCCTCTATATAGAATGAACTCCCTCAGCTTCATAGAGTCCAATGAAAGCTGCTGAATAATGTTCCCTTGTTAACATATTGAATTCCACACCCTCTATATAGAATGAACTCCCTCAGCTTCATAGAGTCCAATGAAAGCTGCTGAATAATGTTCCCTTGTTAACATATTGAATTCCACACCCTCTATATAGAATGAACTCCCTCAGCTTCATAGAGTCCAATGAAAGCTGCTGAATATTGTTCCCTTGTTAACATATTGAATTCCACACCTAGCGCTTTGTAGTTTTCCAGAGACTGAACGAAAGAAAAACTGATAATGTTAAATAATAAAATGAAGATCTAAATTATGCTCCTATCGTTTTGTATTTTAAAATCCTGGGTGATGCTAAACTTTGGACTTTAGCTGTAGGTTCACACATATTTATGTATACATAAATATATCAATATTAAGCTCTTAACAAAGACATTTTAATCAAACCCTTATTTTGATGTGTTTTTTTCGATTGAATCGCTTGCGTGAGTGATTGTTAGGGTCCGTTTGCTGTACAGTCAGACCCGTCTGCAAAGCAAGTCCTTTGAGATTCTGCACACACACACACACACAGTCACAGTGTGTTTACAATACTGTTTACTTTACAAGACGTAAAATAAGATTGCTGGAAAATAAACGAGAAAGAGAGAGAAAGAAGGAGAGAGAAGGAAAGGAGAGAGAAAGTAAGAGAGAAGGAACAAGAGTAGGAAAGAGAGAAGGAAAGAAAGAGAAAGAGAGAGAAGGAGAGAGAGAAGGAAAGAGAGAAAGAAAGAAAGGAGAAAGAGAGAGAAGGAGAGAGAGAAGGAAAGAGAGAGAAGGAAAGGAGAGAGAAAGTAAGAGACAAGGAACAAGAGTAGGAAAGAGAGAAGGAGAGAAGGAATGAAAGACAAGGAAAGAAAGAGAAAGAGAGAGGAAAGAAAGAAGGAAAGAAAGAGGGAGAAAGTAAGAGAGAAGGAACAAGAGAGAGAAAAATGAGAGGGAGAGAAGGAGAAAGAGAGGGAGAAAGTAAGAGAGAAGGAAAAAGAGAGAAAGAATGAGAGAGGGAGAGAAGGAGAGAGAGGGAGAAAGTAAGAGAGAAGGAAAAAGAGAGAAAGTAAGAGAGAGAAAGTAAAAGAGAAGGAGAGAAAGAATGGAAGAGAAAGAGAGAGAAGAAGAGAGAAGGAAAGAGAGGGGGAACTAAGAAGGAAAGAGAGAAAGTAAGAGAGAAGGAAAGAGGAAGGAAAGAGAGAGAGAAGGAAAGAGAGAAAGTAAAAGAAGGAAAGATAAGGAAAGAGAGGGGGAACTAAGAGAAGGAAAGAGAAAGAGAGAAGGAAAGAGAAAGTAAGAGAAGGAGAGAGAAAGTAAGAGACAAGGAACAAGAGTAGGAAAGAGAGAAGGAGAGAAGGAATGAAAGACAAGGAAAGAAAGAGAAAGAGAGAGGAAAGAAAGAAGGAAAGAAAGAGGGAGAAAGTAAGAGAGAAGGAACAAGAGAGAGAAAAATGAGAGGGAGAGAAGGAGAAAGAGAGGGAGAAAGTAAGAGAGAAGGAAAAAGAGAGAAAGAATGAGAGAGGGAGAGAAGGAGAGAGAGGGAGAAAGTAAGAGAGAAGGAAAAAGAGAGAAAGTAAGAGAGAGAAAGTAAAAGAGAAGGAGAGAAAGAATGGAAGAGAAAGAGAGAGAAGAAGAGAGAAGGAAAGAGAGGGGGAACTAAGAAGGAAAGAGAGAAAGTAAGAGAGAAGGAAAGAGGAAGGAAAGAGAGAGAGAAGGAAAGAGAGAAAGTAAAAGAAGGAAAGATAAGGAAAGAGAGGGGGAACTAAGAGAAGGAAAGAGAAAGAGAGAAGGAAAGAGAAAGTAAGAGAAGGAGAGAGAGAAGGAAAGAGAGAGAAAGAGAGACAGAGAGAGAAGAAAGAAAGAGAGAGGGAAAGGAAACAGACAAAGAGAGAGAGAGAGAGACAGAGAAGGAAAGAAACCAGAACACCCTTTTGATTTCACCGGTAGCCGCGGGCAACAAAATCCTGTAGCTCCCAGCCATGGAAACGAGGCAAAGAGCCGAGGAACATGAAGCCACTGTGCAGCTTGGAACCTGCCTTCAGGAGACGAGGTTTCAGGCCACACTGCAGGGCACACCACGGGAGACCTGGGAGGACGCGTTGATACAGCAAAGCTGCCTCAAACGAGGTCTCCCTTGTGGGTGGTCTCCTGGAACCAGGTTTCAAGCCGCTGTTCCTGAAAATACGGCTTCACGTTGCGCTCGGCTTCCGATGTTTTCTCCCATTTTGTAATTTAACAAGACTCCAAAAGGGCAAAACTTAAAGCGACATGTTGTTGGTTTTTGTTATTTTTTTATATATATATATATAAATTATTTTTGAGTCCAGGTTTTTTGTGAAAATTCTTCATCGTTGTTGTTGGTTGGTAGATGTCAAGTCGATCCGCACCAGTAGAGTAGGTAGGATAGGAATGGTCAAAAAAATTGGTATTTATTAATTAATTTATTTTTTTGTACATTTTCTTTCTTTATTTCTTTCTTTTTTTAAATGGAAATTGTTCAACGTTAAAATACCCTGTAGTCACCTCATCCTCGATTGTATCGTGCATAACGACAGTCCAGCAAGATGATGAAGAAAAAAAGTCTCTCGTGATCTCTCTCCTCTCCCCTCTGCTCTCCCCTCCCCTCTCCTTTCCTCTCTCCTCTCTCCTTTCCCCTCTCTCCTTTCCCTTCCTCTCTCCTCTCATTTCTCCTCTCCCCTTTCTCCTTTCACCTCTCTTCTCCTCTCCCTTCCCCTTTCCTCTCTCCTCACCCCTCCCTCCTTTCCCTTCCTCTCTCATTTCTCCTCTCCTCTTTCTCCTTTCACCACTCTCCTCTCCCTTCCTCATCTCCCATCTCCTTTCCCCTCTCTCTTCTCCTCTCCCTTCCCCCTCCCTCTCTCCTCACATCCCCCCTCTCTCCTCTCTCCTTTCCCCTCTCCTCTCCCTTCCCCTTTCCTCTCTCCTCTCATTTCTCCTCTCTCCTTTCCCCTCTTCTCCTCTCCCTTCCCTCTCTCCTCTCGCATCTCCCCTTTCTCCTTTCCCCCTCCTCTCCCTTCCCCTTCCCTCTCTCCTCTCATTTCTCCTCTCTCTTCTCCTCTCCCCTCTCTTCCCCTCTCTCTTCTCCTCTCCCTTCCTTCTCTCCTCTCTCCTCTCCCTTCCCCTTTCCTCTCTCCTCTCATTTCTCCTCTCTCCTTTCCCCTCTCCTCTAATTTTTCCTCTCCCCTTTCTCCTTTCTGCTTTCCTCTCTCCTCTCCTCTCTTCCCCCCTCTCTCCCCTCTCTACACATCGGACTCGATGCTTGACAGCTTCTCGTAGACATGTCCGTTACTGGACCCCCCGTTGAAGGGTCTCTGTCCAGCCGTCACTGCCGCCACCCCTCCGTTCTTACCGTCCCCCAACCCCCCTCCAGAGTGATGGTTACTCATTCCCGGGACCTCTTTAGGGAACCCCAGCCCCCCTCCTCGCACCACATTCGAGAGGACCCCAGCGGCTGCGGTGGCGGGGAGGAAAGAGGTCGCCCCCAGAGCTCCTCGATAATCCATTCCCCTGCTTCCCTTGAGGAACCCGACAGCCCCCGCTTGTTGCTGGGGCTCCTTGTAATAATACGATT